>NC_056739.1:487227407-487345214 GCF_019279795.1 Protopterus annectens
CCGGTTCTCAGTGAGGTGCTTTTTCAGCCCCTGACACCCGCTACCTCAGAGCCACAGGCCGCCTCCGACTCCCACGTGGAGACAACTAGGCTTCTGGAAACTCAAGGTATTGGGCCTATGGAAACTAATCCCTCAGATGGGTCCGGAGCCGCTGAGCAGGCATCGGCTTCTGAGGGTGTTTTAAGACTTTCACAATGTACCATTAAAGCAACAGCCAAGACAAAAACACCTTTAAAGACAAAGAAGCAAGTACAGCATTCTCCTGGACAGTCCTCCATGCCTAAGAAACAGATGCTTAAAATGGCCGAAGACCTCATTACTCTAATCACGGGTTCCCATCCCCCTCCTGAGCAGGATACAGACTATGATTCCTCTGATCAGATTTCCATTTCCTCTGATTCCTCTTCAGACCAGGGATACTCTCTACCCCCCTATGAGGACTCTGATGCTGAAGAATCTATCCCTTCAGCCTCTCCTCCTGAGGATTACTCTTGGGGAAACTTTACATACCATGAAGGAGCATTTCCATTGGGAAAGTCAGGATTATTCAGAATCCAAGAAAAGGCTCAGGGACTTCCTTTTATTGCCTCAGCACAGGCCCCTGGCTATTCCGCCTGTGTTGGATATTGTGGAGGATGTGTTCTCTGAATCCTGCTTATCTCCTGATTCTTTGCCCCCTGCACCAGCCAAGCCAGATAGGTATTATAGAGTCCCTGACTCTACCAGTTTCTTTATAAAAACCCTTCTGCTGACCCAGAAACCATTTCCCAGGGTCCCAAAGGGGTTAAGGCTTCCATTGTAAAAAATCCAGTCCTCTCTGACAGAGATTCTAGAGCATTGGATAGATGGGGGAAGAATGTTTATAGTTCTGCAACCTTAGCAGTAAGGGCTTTAAATTGCCAATTTCACATGCTTAAGTACCAACAATATTTAATGACTCAGTTAAAACAGAAAATGCTTGCAAGCTCAGAAGCTCCTGACTATAAAGAAATGCAGGATTTATTGCATGCAGTGGAACAGGTGGGAAAACATACTCTGCAATGTGGTTTTGATTCTTTAGAGGCCTCTTGTAGAGCCGCAGTTACAGGTTCTGTGATTCGAAGACATGCTTGGTTAAAAGAATAGAGTTTACCTGATCATGTTAAGGCAAAATTATTGGATGCTCCTGTACAGCATGATACGTTGTTTGGTGTTAAGGCAGAAGAGATGATAAAGAAAATGGAGGATAAAGCTAAATCTATGCAAACAGTCAAAGATTTCTTACAGGTACAGCCACCTCGATTTAGCAGAAATTGGCCTACAAAGAATTGGTCCTTTCCAGTGTCAGGCCACAGAGAGGCAGATACAGATGCCCAAGAGGCAGATCTCAACCCCAAGGCTCTAACAGACAACGACAGTGGGGTACATCAACCCCAAAAGGAGGTGAGGACAGGTCTCAACCTTACAGGAAACAGTCCCAATGACTTCCCCCTTTGTATGCCAAGCATTTCCCTTTTGGCAGCCCCCTTAGGGGGGAAAACTAGCACTTTTTTCTCAAAATTGGCAAACAATCACCCAGGACAAATGGATTCTAAATATTGTGTCTCAAGGTTACAAGTTCCACTTTCACACTTTACCAAGGATAACAGGAATGCCAAACCTACCACAAAATCAATGGGCAGAGGCTCAAAAACAAATTTCAGCCCCCATGGACATGAGAGCTATTCAAAAAGTACCACAGCAGAAACAAGGACAAGGATTTTACTCAAGACTCTTCCTGGTCCCCAGAAAGGACAAAGCCTGGAGACCCATACTAGACCTTTCAACTCTAAATACTTACCTGGATGTTCCGAAATTCAAAATGTTGACTCTACAGCAGCTTCTTCCCATGCTGGGCAAGAAGGCTTGGCTAGTTACTCTGGACCTCAAAGAGGCATACCTGCATGTCCCTATCCGACACTCAGATTCAAAGCTGGTACAGTGCACTACCAATTCTCTGCACTGCCCTTTGGCTTATCTACTGCGCCCAGGGTCTTTACAAAGTGCCTGGCACCAGTAATTTAATTTTTCAGACAAAAAGGAATTCAAATATATCCATACCTGGACGACTGCCTCATTCAAGCAGAGAGAAAGGACTTTCTTCTAAAGCATCTGGCGTTTGTCAAAAGGTTGCTAATTTCTCTAGGGTACACAGTAAACAAAAAGAAGTCAAAGCTAGTGCCCTCACAACAGATAATATTCCTGGGTGCCAGCTTAAATACAACGGCCCAGATGGCTTATCTCCCGCCAGACAAACAAGGACAACTGACTCAATATTTTCAGTTACTGGCAAAAAAGTCCCATCTCCCTGCAAGAAAAATTCTGCAGGCCCTGGGATTCATGGCATCCTGCATACTACTAATTCCATATGCCAGATTGCATATGAGGAAATTACAATGGTACCTAAAAAGTGTTTGGACTCAACACGCTTACAGTTTAGAAGCAGTAATACCAATAATTCCCTGCCTACAACAGGAGTTTCGATGGTGGGCACAGGCATGTCACCTCAACAAGGGTCATCCTTTCACTCTACCCACAACCAGGCAGACTCTAACAACAGATGCTTCGGACTACGCCTGGGGAGCACACATGGCAGGAAAATGTATTCAGGGCAAGTGGATCACAGACCAAATGCATCTTCACATCAATCAAAATGAGATGTTGGCTGTTCAAAATGCCCTAACAGCTTTCAAGGACCTTCTGCATCCAGGACAATTACTATTAAAGACAGACAATACCACAGTAATGTGGTACATAAACAAGCAAGGGGGCACTCATTCTTATCCCCTATGCAGGCAAGCCATGACCTTGTGGAACACAGCTCTAACTTATCAAGTTCATCTGCAAGCACAATTCCTGCCAGGAAAGAAAAATACTCTGGAAGACGATCTAAGCAGAAATATCATGGACCCTCACGAATGGTAATTGAATCCACAAATCTTCAGCATGGTAACGCAAGAATGGGGATGCCCAGACATAGATCTTTTTGCCTCCCCACTGAATTGCCAACTACAAAAATTCTGCACACGGACTTACCACACATAAGCATGGAAAGTTGTTGCTCTTTCATTCAGCTGGAAAAGCCTAAAAGTTTATGCCTTCCCACCATGGCCTCTCCTTTCAGAGGTACTCCTAAAAGCCAGACAAGAAAAACCACAGATGATCCTGATTGCTCCAGGCTGGCCATGCCAGCACTGGTACACAATCTTAAAGAACTTAGCTCAAGGCCCACCATGGATTTTGCCTCAAATTTCACACCTTCTGACTCAACAAAACAATCAGATCCTGCACGGTCAGCTCAAGACCCTAAACCTGGCTGCATGGCAGATTCATTAGTCAAACAGGCTACACCTCTCTCTAAAGCTGTTATGGATGTCATTTTGGAGGCCAGGAGGCCCAGCACCAGGAAATCTTACTCAGAAAAATGGAAGAGATTCTGTGCCTGGAACCAGGCTCAAAGCCTTGACCCTCTTGTCCCAAACATTCCTCAAATTTTACAATACTTAACTGAGATGCTGGACAAAGGCCTATGCTTCTCATCAATTAAGATCCACGCCTCTGCCATTTCAGCACATTACAGCACGGATCCCCCTTTATTCTCTCATCCCTTGCTAAAGCAGTACCTCAGAGGGGCTAAAAACATAAGACCGCCCCGGAGAGCACCAACAACAACTTAGGACCTCAATTTTGTTTTGGAAAAACTGACCCTGCCACCTTTTGAGCCAGCCAATACAGCCGATCTAAAATTTTTATCATTGAAAACAGCTCTGCTCCTGGCAGTAACTTCAGCATGAAGAGTCTCAGAGCTACAGGCATTAATGGCAGTGGAACCTTTTTATAATTTTTCATCAGGACAGGGTTTCTTTAAGGACAAACCCTACCTTTATGCCAAAGGTGGTATGTAGTGTGGCTCTTAACCAAACCATCCATTTGCCAACTTTTTATCCAAACCCCCAGAATAAAGGGGAGAAACTTCTGCACTCTTTGGACATACACAGACAGCTACGCTTCTACTTGGACAAAACAAAAGCTTTCAGGAAAACTGAGCAACTGTTTGTAGCATATGCTGCAGGATCACAGGGCAAGGCTATCTCAAAACAGACTATCTTCAAATGGATAGGGCACTGTATTCATTACTGCTACGCACAGCATGGAAAATCAGTCCCTAATAACATTAGGCCACATTCTACCAGAGCAACAGCCACTTCAGCAACCTTCCTCAGAGGAGTACCAACCAAGGAAATTTTGGAGGCTGCAACTTGGACTTCAGTGCACACCTTTACCAGGCATTACCACTTACCTCTTTACTCTAAATCTAGAGCAGGGTTTGCCACGGCAGTTCTACAGGGCCTCATAGCCAATCCTAACTCTTTATAGACCAGCCACCCAACCTTAGCTTTGGGATTCTACCCAAGTGTAATGACTGCAGCAGTGTAACACGATGAACATAGTACAGTTTTGTACCTACCATAAATGTAGATGTTCGAGTGTTCACACTGCTGCAGTCCAGGTTACCCTCCCTCCCTCCCCTCTGTCCTAGCTGGACTTATCTATACCTTTCTATCCTATACAACCTTTGTAGTGTATTTGCTTGTAACTGAAGGTATTGTGTTTATTTTATATATATGTTTTATTAGCAATATGTATTGCCTACCTACTTGGGGGCACCTGACATCTGGGGCAAGAAAAACTGAAGAAAATGGCGTCGGATGCATCTTATATACCCCTGGCGCACTGATGTCAGGGAAGAAGCGACAGCAACTGAAGCCGGACCAAGACTTTGGAACTCTGGCCGACTGTGGGACCACCAGACGGCAGGACAACCCAAGTGTAATGACTGCAGCAGTGTGAACACTCGAACATCTACATTTATGGTAGGTACAAAACTGTACTTTCTTGGTTGGACTATCGTATTTTTAAAGTTGATTTTTACTTCAGCTCTGCCTTCTTTCTGCTTTTGGGATATTTGTCATTACTTTTTGACTCACTTTGCCTTTGGACTATCTTGGGAAGTTTTAATATTTGTGTGCAAGTCTGTGTGAGTATGGTTAAAGGCAATAGTAATGCTTCGGAAGGCAATGGCTCCATAGTGGAGCATTGTCATGTCAATAATAGACTCCATGAATGTTTTTCCGATATACAGAATCCATTGCTAGGAGTGGATGTACCTTAACCAACTGGAGAAGCAATTAATGATTTGGTAACTAATACGAAGGTACGTGAAGTGAAACGGACATTGGAGAATGATATATATATATATATATATATATATATATATATATATATATATACAGATTTAAACGACTACAATACCAGCAGTTTCATTTTGAAGCATGCCTTCAGAAAAGTTGTCCCTAGAGGTCCACGTGTGCTGAATATGCCAACCTATGGAGACACGTATCCAGCCCTTTTAACTCAATGGCAGAAAATCAACTTCGCTACAAGTAAGCAATATTTAAAGCTACTGATTGAGTTTTTTCATCCTGTAGAGGTTGAGCTTCAAAAGAGTGTAGCCAAACAACAAACTAAACTCGAGTGTCTTTTAGGAGATGAACGAGCTGATATATACCTTAATGAACTTTCTGATAAGGTTAATGCGTATGGTGAGAAGTCCTCCCAAAAAATGAAAAAATTAGCGAGAGATGTGTATGATTTTGCACATCAGTCTATTTTTACATGGCCGAGGCAGCAGTTCGGAATGATAGGCTCAACAGATAATCGTTTAACCGGCAATGCGAACAGCTTGAGTAATAAGGCAGATGCTCTGCCTACTGTGTCCACTGATACCATAGTTGTGGATGCTATTCTGAATACCAGTGGCCCTTTAACTACATCTGCTGCCGGTGCTTTGGCTAGCAACACCACGGTCAATAACTTGTTGGCCTGCTCGAGTGGAGAACCAGTTGTGAGACCTAAGGTTCCACTTGGGGATATCATTCAGTGTGATCCCGCTCTATCAGGGTTTCCTTTTCCGATTCGGCAGACGAGGAAGAAATCGTTCAGTGGAGCTACACCAACATGCAGTTTGAAACGGAAAGAGGCTCCGGCCCCCTTTCAGAACAGAACTTTAAGGAAAATGTGGGGGAATAGCGAAATGGACACCTATGGAACATCTGGAGGTACAAATTGCATAAATCAGAGGTTGAACTATTGAACAAGGGTATGAGTTTCTTACCAGATACCAGTGTTGTTTTGTCACTGACGCAAATTAGGTTATTTTCATGTAACGTGATGTTTAAGAAATTGTATGGCTTGAATAACAATTATGTCTCTAATTTTAAAAAATGTAGCACATTTACACCTAACGTCTGCAGAATTATATATATTTGTCAAAGCATGTGAGAAAGATCAATATGATGTTGATTTGTTTAGTTTGCATAGCCATTTGAACAACCTTACTTATGGGCAACATTCAGCTATTAAGTCTTTGAAGGATAATATTGATATTGTTATTCGCCCTGCTGATAAAGTGGGTTCTGTAGTGGTATTGGATGCTACCTATTATTATGACAAAATGAGTGAAATGTCTGATGAATCCACATATGTCATTTATCTTGAACAAGTTTTTGCAATGCAATATGTTATTCATTCATTATTAATGGACAGTTTACAACTTGGTTACATTGATAAGGACATGTAGGAGTATCTTTATGTGGAAAGTCCTACGGTACCACGTATTCGTGGGTTACCTAAAATCTGTAAAGATCCTGTATTACCGCCCTTTAGACCTATAGTTGCAGTGGCAGGAAAGCTCACTGAGCCATTGTCGATTTATTTGGATTGTGAACTTAAGAAAGCTTTGGATGGTTATTCAGTTGTGTTACGTGATACTGAGAATTTTCTCTTAGATTTACACCAGTACCTGAGTGAGTATGGTATTAATTTTGATTTGATGGTCACGTTAGATGTTGTTTCCTTGTTTACTTGCATCCCCAATAATGAAGGCCTAAGGGCACTTAAGATTTGCTTAGTTAAGTATGCCAAATGTAGTGATACAAGGGCTGATTTTTTATGTATGTTAATGGAGGCTGTCCTTGAACACAATGTCTTTCTATTTGATGATAAATATTATTGGCAAAAATCTGGTATAGCTATGGGCACTAGTTGCGCTAATGTCTATGCAAACATTGTTATGAGAGAATGGGAGGAGAGACAAGTTTTACATCCAAAGATAAAATTCTTCCGTAGGTTTGTCAATGACCTCTTTTTTTTTTTTGTTGGGAAGGGGATTCTGCAACCCTCACAGAATTTATTCGAAGTCTGAACGAAAGTAGTGATTTTTTGAAGTTTACCATTTCTTGTTCCTCTACTATGATCCATTTTTTGGATGTTATTTTATATAGAGATAGTGAAGGGATACAGATGGCTGTTTACAGGAAGGATTGTTATCAGCCCTCGTATGGACAAAGGAGTAGTATGCACCCTCCCCATATTTTTTTTCAAACATTGTTAAGGGACAAGCCCTGAGGATATCAAGGCTGTCCTCAGAATATCACAGGTTTGTGGAAGGATTGGGGTATCTTGAGGAAGTCTTCATCAACAGAGGTTATACCATTAAGGAAGTGAAGCGAGCTAGACTTAAGAGCTAGGATGGATAGAGATAGTAGAGGAAAACCATATATCAATGGGGGTAGTAGTATACAAGTTCAATGTAATGGACAAGATAATACTGTACTGGTTGTGTTGCCTTATGCACATGGAATACAGGTAATCAAGCAGATTATAGGTAAGAATTGGCATATCTTACACACGGAGGAACACAGTGCACAAGTGGTAGGGGTAAAGCCGAGATATGTATTTAGGAATAGTCTGAATCTTAAGCAGCAACTATGTTATCCTAAACTCCACACAATGAGACAGCGAGTTGTGATCTTGGCACTATGCCTTGTGGTAAGTGCAATTATTGCATACATATAGATCAGTCTAGATTTTATAGGCATCCTGATACTGGGTATTTATGGCATATTAATTGTAGAGCTAATTGTGACACCCAACATTTAGTTTATATAGCATATTGGAAAAACAAATCGGAAGCTAAAAGAACGTATCAGAGATCATATATATTGTATTAGGATGAAGTATGAATATAATGTCCTGGCTAAACATGTGTTGTCTGAAGGTGAGCAACACTGTTTTAAATTTCAGGTTTTGCAGGTCATTTATGAGAATTGTAATTGTTAATTAGTTTTAAAAAGGAGGGAAAATGTTAGCAGTTGATTGGTGATGTTGACTATTTAAATGGCTGTGTTATTTAATGTTTTATATTTGTCTGATGAAGTAACTTATGATGTCCTTCAAGGATGCATCTGCAGTCCTTACAAATGGGTTGTCCTGTCGTCAGGCAGCCCTTCGGTCGGCCGGATTCCAAAGTCTGGGTCTGGCCTCGGCTGGTGTCGCACTTCACCCGACGTCACAGCTGCAGTTATTCGGGTATAAAGGCATCAGCCGACGCCATTTTCCTCGGTCTTTCTTGCCGCGTGGCGCCCGAAGCAGAAGCTTGTTCGCAAGTGCCGGTCGGTCAGAACCAGAGATTAACCGAAGACTTCTAAAAAGCTAAGTACCCCGTTGGGGACTCTTTCTTGCCTCAGCCGATGTCAGAAAAAGTGAATAACTGTTTAACTTGTGGGAAACAAATACCTCATAAAGATTTCCACTCTTACTGCTTACCTTGTCTAGGCCCAGACCACGACGTAGCAGCTTGTCTAGCCTGTGCTTCTTTTAACCGACGGACACTTAGACGTCGGTCGGAATTTGCTGAAGAGTTTTTCGGCTCCGATTTTGCTTACATTATGCCGTCGGATCCTCCGACTACGCAAATATCTAAAAAGCGCAAGGAAAAGGACCAACACTCGCGGTCTGCGGTTTCGGCCGAAACCGCGGTTAGGCCAACCGCGAGTGTCTCGGTTTCGGCTGAAACCGAGCAAGCGGTTCTTCCTTCAGCCGAAAACTTACCTCCTACCGAGGCCTCTTCCAACCTCGTGGAATCGGCTTCTGATATCCCTCCTGCTCTTGCAGTTTCTCAGGAATTATCTGACACTATCCCCTTGGATATCTCCACCCCTGCACGTGGAGCTGCTAGGCCTCCTGCATCCATGTCCATTAAGGCCTTTGCCAGGGCTAAAGCAGCTAAAACTACTAAATCTGTGCCTGCTAAGCTTAGTCTAGCAGAGGATCTCATTTCTTTAATCCGGGGATCCCAATCTCACACAGACAGGGCCTCTCACCCACCTCCAGAGAAGAGGCCTAGAGCAGAGCCCCCTGAACCAGTTTCTACAGATGATTCATCTGATGATTCAGATAATACAAACCTTCAAGAGGCTTCTTTCTCCCCTTATGAAGACTCTGATGCTGAAGAGTCCATCCCTTCTGCCTCTCCACCTGAGGAATTTTCCTTTGGGGAAAACTTGCATGCTATGAGGGAACAATTTCAGTGGCAGGGCCAGGATTTTTCAGACTCTAGAAAGAGGCTTAGAACCTTTCTGCATTTACCACAACATAGGCCTTTAGCCATTCCTCCAGTTCTCTCTGTTGTAGATGATGCATTTAATGATGCTTGTACTGCTCCTGATTCTCTTCCTCCGGCCCCTGCTAAGCCCGATAGGTACTACAGGGTTCCGGATACTCATCACCATTTGTATAAGGCTCCTTTTGCAGATCCCGAGACTATCTCCCAGGGTCCTAAGGCTGTAGCAGCTACCTCTGCCAAAAACCCCTCCCCTCTGAAAGGGAATCCAGGTCCTTAGAGAGATGGGGTAAAAAAGTTTACACTTCTGCTACTCTTTCAGCTAGAGCATTGAACTGTCAATTCCACATGATCCAGTATCAAGAATTTATGCTAGACCAGTTAACCAAAAAGTTGTCCTCAGATGAACCATTAGACAAAAAAATCTGTTCAGGAAATGGTACATAACATTCAGCAGGTCAGTAACCATTCCTTAAAATGCGGCTATGATGCACTGGAGGCTTCCTTTAGATCAGCCATGACTGGCACAGTTATCAGAAGGCATGCATGGTTAAAAGAGCAGGCCTTACCAGACCATGTGAAATCCAAATTACTAGATGCTCCCATGGACAAGATCAATTTGTTTGGCTCTCCTGCACAACAGGTGCTGAAGAAGATGGAAGAGAAGGCAAAATCTGTCCAAACAGTGAAAGATTTCTTACAGGTCCAACCTCCAAGGTTTAGCAGGAATTGGCCCTCCAAGAATTGGTCCTTTCCAGACTCCTCCAGAGCCCAGAGAGGCAGAAATAGGCGTTCAAGAGGCCGAAGTCAATCCAGGGGTGCCTACAGGGGACGCCAGTGGCAGGGTAACAACCAGCGAGGTGCAGCCACAGACACAGCCACCACCACTACTACAGGACAATCACAGTGACTTGGCTCTAGCACCGCCTACCAGGGAACAACTAGAAGCACCCTTGGGCGGAAGCTAGCTTTATTTTCAGTAAACTGGCATTACATCACAAGAGACAAGTGGATTTTGCAGACAATAGACCAAGGTTACAGGTTTCACTTCCATACTCTACCAGGGAAGAGAGGAATGCCAAACCTACCTCCAAATCAAAGGCAGAAGCTCTAAAACAAATATCTCAATTATTAAAAATGAGAGCTGTGGAAAAGGTACCATCTATGGAGCAAGGACAGGATTTTACTCCAGACTCTTCCTGGTACCAAGAAAAGAAAGCAAATGGAGACCTATTCTCGACCTGTCCGCTTTAAACACATTCATCATTGTTCCAAAATTCAAAATGCTGACCCTACAGCAGCTTCTTCCCATGCTGGGCAAGGAGTCTTGGCTGGTAACTCTAGATCTCAAGGAGGCATACCTGCACGTCCCCATACGACCAAATTGCAGAAGATACCTCAGATTTCTTGCAGGATCAGAGCATTATCAATTCTCAGCATTGCCCTTTGGCTTATCTACTGCGCCCAGAGTGTTCACGAAATGCCTGGCATCAGCAATTGCTCATTGCAGGCTCCAGGGAATCCAAATCTACCCTTACCTGGACGACTGCCTGATACAAGCGGACAACAAAATCAAGTTAGCAGAAGACTTGAAAAGGGTCATTTACCTACTTCAAGCCCTGGGATACACAGTCAATATAAACAAGTCAAGGCTGATACCATCCCAAAGGATAACCTTCTTGGGTGCAGAGCTGGACACATCGAAGCAAATGGCATTCCTAACAGTAGAAAAACAGGAGCAACTCCCTCTATACTTCATGGCATTAACAAAGCAGAACCATCTAACAGCAAGAAAAGTCCTGCAAGCCTTGGGTTTCATGGCATCCTGCATAATATTGGTTCCACATGCCAAACTGCATATGAGAAAGTTACAGTGGCACCTAAGGAATTTATGGTCTCAGCACAAGCACAGCCTAGAAACCCAAATTCCAATAATTCCATGCCTGAAGCAAGAATTTCAATGGTGGGCTCAGGCCTGTCAATCAAACAAAGGATTGCCTTTCCACAACACTCAACCAAGCCAAACCATCACCACGGACGCCTCAGACCTCGGTTGGGGGGCCCACATGCTGGACAAGTGCATACAAGGCTTATGGACTCAAGACCAGCTGCACCTACACATAAATCAAAAGGAAATGCTGGCAGTAAAACTGGCAATTCAGACATTCAGACCACTTTTTCGACAAGGTCAACTGTTGATAAGGACAGACAACACCACAGTTATGTGGTACATCAACAAACAGGGAGGCACACATTCGTACCCTCTATGCCGGATGGCAATGGACCTCTGGAATGTGGCCCTGAGTTACAACGTTCAGTTACAAGCAATTTTTGTACCAGGAAAAGAAAACATTCTAGCAGACATACTAAGCAGGACTACCACGGATGCCCACGAATGGATGCTGCATCCGGACATCTTCAAAACCATTACAAGAAAATGGGGAATCCCACAAATAGACTTATTTGCATCCCCGCTCAATCACCAACTAAAGAAATTTTGCACAAGGACGTACCACCCACTTGCTTGGAAGGTGGACTCCCTATCTTTCAGTTGGAAAAACCTGACAGCATATGCATTCCCACCACTTCCTTTGATGCACAAGGTGCTATTGAAGATCAAAGAGGACCGTCCAAGGATCATCCTGATAGCTCCAGACTGGCCAAGACAACATTGGTACCCATTACTGAGGAGCATGTCTCGGGAACAAATATGGCACCTACCCCTTGTTCCCTTGCTGTTAACACAGAACAACTACAACACCCTGCATCCAAACCTGAAAACATTGCAGCTAACTGCCTGGAACATTGCATAAGAGCAAATAACCCAAATTTATCCCAAAGGGTTAAAGACATTATCTTGGAGTCTCAGACCCTCAACAAGGAAAAATTATTCAGCAAAATGGAAAAGATATTCCATTTGGAGTACTGAAAAAGGAGAGAATGTGTCACTGGTAAACATAGCCAACATCCTGGAATACTTGGCAGAGCTCTTCCACAAAGGACTGTCCTATTCTTCCATTAAGATCCATGCATCAGCTATTTCAGCAGAATACGACTTGGATCCTCCAGTCTTCTCACATCCTCTGCTCAGGCAGTTTCTGAGAGGAATTAAAAATGTAAAACCTCCTAGGAAGCCACCATTGCCAGCATGGGACTTGAACTTTGTACTAGAAAAATTGACACTCCCCCCTTTTGAACCAGCAGCAACAGCAGAATTACAATACTTATCATGGAAAACTGCTTTCCTACTGGCAATCACTTCAGCAAGAAGGGTATCTGAGCTACAAGCATTAATGGCAGTACAGCCCTTCCTGATCTTCCATCAAGATAGAGTGTCCATGAGAACAAATCCTACTTTTATGCCTAAGGTGGTCTCCAAAGTATCTTTGAATCAGGCTATCCACCTACCTACATTCTTCCCCAACCCACAGAACAGGGGAGAAAGACTGCTGCATACCTTGGATGTGCATAGACAATTACGCTACTACCTGGACAGGACCAAGAGCAATAGAAAAACTGACCAGCTACTGGTAGCATATGCAACAGGAATGGAAGGAAAAGCAATTTCAAAACAGGCAATCTCTAAGTGGATAGGAAATTGCATTAGATTTTGTTACTCCTACCATGGGAAGAAAACTCCAGAAAACATCAGGCCTCACTCTACAAGGGCTACAGCCACTACCACAGCTTTTCTTCGAGGAGTGGCTACCAAAGACATTTTAGACGCTGCTACTTGGAGCTCCGTGCATACATTTGCCAAGCATTATAATTTACCTTTATACTCTAGATCCCGAGCAGGTTTTGCCTCTGCTGTTTTGCAAGGGATCTTAACTACACCATCATTTCATTTCTCCTCCTCCCCCAGTTTGGCTATGGTATTCTACCCATTTGTAAGGACTGCAGATGCATCCTTGAAGGACATAGTACAGTTTTGTATCTACCATAAATGTAGATGTCCGATAGGAATGCATCTGCAGTCAGGATTACCCACCCTCCTTCCCCTCTGTGGTACTCCTGGGGTATTTGCCCATCTTTTAGCTAGCTGGGGGAATCTATTATGGTGTATTTGTTTGTATATATATATGTACATACATGCTTATTTTTTGATTTGCTCTCTACTATTTGGAATCATTTGCATTTATCCAAATTTAGCCTTCCTAGAGGGCACCTGGCATCTGGGGCAAGAAACACTGAGGAAAATGGCGTCGGCTGATGCCTTTATACCCGAATAACTGCAGCTGTGACGTCGGGTGAAGTGCGACACCAGCCGAGGCCAGACCCAGACTTTGGAATCCGGCCGACCGAAGGGCTGCCTGACGACAGGACAACCCATTTGTAAGGACTGCAGATGCATTCCTATCGGACATCTACATTTATGGTAGGTACAAAACTGTACTTTATGAAAGCGCTTACAATTTATTAAATCAAGTTCTGTGGACTCGTGTTTTGGACTTGTTCTTTGTTGGACTATCGTATTTTTACAGTTGATTTTTACTTCAGCTCTGTCTTCTTTCTGCTTTTGGGATATTTGTCATATATAAAATCTTCTTTCGGCTTTTCCTTTAGGGTTTGTCACAGCGGATCATCTGTCCACTCATGATTAGCAGTGGAGTTTTACAGTGTTGAGTTGCCCGCCCGGCGCCCAACCTTCCACATAAGGCACACACACACACCTAGGGCCAATTTAGAGTGTCCAATCCACCTACTGCATGTCTTTTTGATGTGGGGAGGAAACCAGAGCACCCGGAGGAAACCCACGCGACCACAGGTAGGACATGAAGACTCCGCACAGAGCACCCCAGCCGAGAATCAAACCAGAGAGCCTCTTGCTGTGAGGCGGCAACGCTAACCGCTGCACCACCGTGGCCGCCGATATATATATATATATATATATATATATATATATATATATATATATAGATATAGATATATAGATATATATAGATATATATAGATATGTATATATAAAGTTATATTCTTCTTTCTCACTTTTTCTTTGTCTGTAGTTAGTATTTAGTGCTGTATTGCTTGTTGCTTTTCTAGTTACTCTATTCCTGGTAGTCGGAATGTCGAAAGATAAGGATAGGGAGCATAAAGATCACCGCCCTTCGGGGTTTAAGAAGTGTGATAGATGTGCACAGAAAATGTCTCTCAGACAGTCACACACGTTGTGTGTACTGCCTTGGTGAAGCCAATTTGCAGGAGCCCTGCACCTTTTGTCACGCATTTAGCACCAGAGTTTTAAATGAAAGAAAGAGGAAACTCATTGATAGGGATCTTATGACCATTTCCTTCCAGGAACAGCTGGAACTTGGTCAGGCAGCTCCAAAATCCTTTAAGAGAACATCTTCGGCCCCAGCTTCGGAGCCGACTAAAAAGACCAAAGCATCGGAGCCAAAAAGTTTTGGTTCCGATTCAGCTTCATCCATTTCGGTGCCATCGTTCTCCTCGGTGCCAAGGCAACCTGTGGTACCGAAAATATTACTAGAAATTGAGGTTGTGTATCCCACCTTGAGATCTCCTATTTTGGAGAGGAGGAGATCTCCTTCTGTCTCCACCAGATCCTCCAGGACTCTATCTGATGAGGACATCGAGCGGGTGGTGAAGAGGTTTCTTTAGGATTCAGCTCTGGCAAGAAAATTGGCCCCTCTGGACCCAAATGTTTTGGAGCTGACCCCGTTACCGACCACTGTTCCTCCTCCGACTGCTTCGCTCTTGAAGCCTATTACTTCAGGTTCTTCTGTCTTAGACCCGTCTACTTCGGGGATTCAACCGGTTTCTTCAGAGCCAATTACTCTATCCTCAGTGGCTCAGTCTGGAGCCGAGGGATCTGGGAACCGACGTTCTCGAGTCGACTCTGAGGGGAACAGTCACCCTGGGTTCTCATCGGAACCGACTCTCCCTCTCGGACCCTCAGCTCGGCTCCCACTTCTGCTTTGGAACCATTCCCCCTTGCTAGGAGTCGACCATCCGTCCACTCAGAGTGGAGGTCGTCTTCAGAGCGAGGGGGGAAGGCTTTTGAAGCTATAGAGAAGGCTTTATCTTCTGCTAAAGCTATACCATTGGAACTTGTGTCCCACCAGCAGCAGGCAGCAACCTCTTCCCCCCTGCCACCACCACAGAGCAGGGAGCCAGAGGCCCAGGTAGCCCCCATTGGAGCTGCCCCCTCTTCCGAAACCTCCCCAGATTATCCCACTGGAGAGCTCCCTTGGAAGAGGCTGTGTAAGAGGAAGCATGTCGACTCACCGTAGTCTGTCACGTCAGACACTGATTTAGAGGAATCAGAAGGGTCCCCTAGGTCCTCCTCTGATGATGTCTCCTTTTCTGACATCCTAGAAATCCTTAGATAGAGGGGTGATTGGAAGACCTCTAACCCTACTGAGGATGAGTCAGTGTATCTTGAGGCCTTTGGTTTCCAACCTTCCACTTCTTGGGTGACACCGCCTTATGACCCACTTTTGGGGGTCATATTGCGGAAAGCCTGGACCTCTGCAGATTCAGTGGAGCCCGTCCCAAGGAGGGCAAATAAGTTCATGACAGCACCTGAGTACAAGACTTTTCTTAGTAAGGGAGTTCCCGTTGATGCTATGGTGGTAGCAGTGGCCACCAAGAAAGAGCTATCCAAGACATCTTCTAATATCCATCCTCCTAACACAGGAGTCCAGGACGATGGATAGGTACAGGAAGCGTACTTTTTCTTCAGCTGCATTTACACGAAGATCGCTGAATTACCTTACTCATTTTACTCTTCTTCAGAAGGATCTCCTGAAAGAGTTTGGAGAACCCTCCTGGGTTCAGTAACTCCGGGTTCCATGGATAAGGTTTTTGCTCAGCTCTCCACCCTTATCCATAGGTAACTCCTCAATGAAGCTGATATCGTACGCAGCAGATGGAGTGAGTAGGGCAGCCGCAGCAGGAATGTCCCTCAGGAGACATTCTTGGATGCATCTTTGTAATTTTATGGAGTCCTTCAAGTCTTCTTTCACTAATGTCACCTTTGATGGTTCATCTTTTTTTGGAAGAGATTTTATTTCTCCTTAAAATGGAGCACATTGACATCTGTGCAGTGACAGAGACCTGGCTCATGGCTCCAGAGAGCACCCCTGCATTACCAGGCTATAATTCATACCACATCTTTCGGCCACCTAACCTGGACCGAAGCACTAAAGGCGGAGGCGTGTCCATATTCATTAAGGATATCCGCACCTCCAGGCTAGTTGCTCAGCATAATGCATCTGAGATTATCCAAGTGCAACTAACTCTGGGCAACCGCAATGCAAATTGTAGCTTGCTACAGGTCCCCCACCATGCCCCAGGATTCCCACTCCTCATTTCTTGATACACTGGAAAATATTAGGGTACAGCATAACACCTTAATAATGGGTGATTTCACCTACCCCACCATTAACTGGGAAAACTACTCATGTGCCAATGTTTTCTGGAATTCATAACTTCCAATGCCTTGGATCAACTTATCCAGACCCCCACCAGGGGCAGCAATATCCTAGACCTGGTCATTACCAACATGGGCAACTGGTGTTCCATACCAGAGGTCAGTTCCTCATTGATCAGATCTGACCACAAGCAAATCACCCTAGACATCCACATCCCACCCCCACCCCCAGCCCCATTAGGGAAACCACCGTAAAAAATTTCTCCAAAGCCAACTTCATGCTTCTTAAGACAGAAGTGGCAAACTTCACGACACCCATGCTGACGGACAATAGAGATACGACCGCTGAATCCTATACAATTGCACTTTATAAGCACTTACATGAGTGCATGGATTGTGCAATCCCTAACAGAACCAAAATGCTGTCCTCCAAAAAAAGGAAGCCAATCTGGTGGTCCCCTGCTATAAACAAACTCTACAACAGAAGAAAGAAACTGTTGCAAAAAAGAGTAAAATCCCATGGTTGGAGGAACTCCGTGGTCAGCCTCAGTAAGAAGCTGAGATCCCTCATAAAATCCTCCAAAGCTAGATATGAAAAAAAAAATCATCACTGATTCTAAAGACAACCACAAAGCATTCTATAGCTATGTCAAGAATCTCAATGGCAACTCTCAGATCTGCTCTGAGTTACAGCACAATGGCACTAAATATACAGAACCAACTGATATTGCCAACATCCTGGCAGATAGGTTCAGTGCTAACTTTACCCCTCTCTCATCCCCTAAAGGGCCCATCTCTATACCGGAAGAATTCAAAGTACCTGTAATCATGGCTGCACAGGTAAAAAAACACACTCTCCAAAGCCAAGAACACAGCACCCATGGGACCTGACAACATCCCATGCTGCATTCTACATGAACTACAGACCGAACTGGCACCCCACCTAAGTACCATGTTCAGTCATAGCCTCACATCAAGCTTTGTGCCCACTTAATGGTGCACAGCAACGGTTATCCCATTCCACAGAGGGGGAGCCACCACCGACTCTGGGAACTACTGGCCCATTAGCCTGACGATCCTGGTCTGGAAGGCTTTGGAGCATATCATCATGGAACTTATAAACAATGACACTGGTAATCTCCAAACTCTGGACCCTACCCAGTTCGGGTTTGTAAAAGGCAGATCATGTCTCCTAAACCAGATAGACTTCTTTGAAGCGGTCACCAAAGCTGTAGATGAGGGTAAGGTGGTTCACACAGCCTATCTAGATCTCGCCAAGGCTTTCAACACCATCTCCCACTCTGGAATTATAGACAAATTCACTAAACTAGGTATAAATCGCTATGTCACAAAATGGGTTGCCAACTGGCTCACTGACAGAACCCACACTGTGAAAGTAGCAGACTCTATAAGTCCAGCTTCAGACCACTGACAACTGGAGTACCACAGGGTTCAGTCCTAGGTTCTCTCCTGTTTGCCATACCAAACACAGAAGGTCTTTGGCTAACAAAGTTCGCAGATGACTGCAAACTAGGAGCCATAATCAAAACTTCTAATGATGTGGACATCCTACAAAAGGGACTCACTGAGACAGATGCCTGGTATCAAAGCCATGGCCTCAAGCTCAATGCCAAAAAGTGCATTGTCATCCCTTTTGGTAAAAACTCTGCACCCATGAACTACCACATAGGCGGTAGTCTACTTAACACCGAAAGTGTGATAAGAGACCTTGGGATATGTGGACAGTAGTCTCTCCTTTGATAATCACATCGCCACAGTAGTCAGAAAATCCTATGTGGCGCACCTCATCAGAAAAGGTTTCTTGTCCAGGAAAAAAGAGGTCATTGTTCCCCTCTACTCATCACTCATTTGACCCATTATAGAGTACAACGCCCCTTTTGGTATGTACCTCACAAGACATCTACAACAACTGGAAAGGTCAAAGAAATGCCTCACAAAGAGGATTACCGGCCTCAAACGGATGCCCTACGCAGACCATCTCAAAAAACTCCAGCTTTACTCTGTCGCATATCACCTACTAAGAGGCAATCTCTGCCTAACATACAAAGCTATGTCAAACACAGAGCTGTTGGACATGCTCCATATAAAGAAATCCCAATCCCTCCATGCTACATGCTCTTGGGAACTAAACCTTGTCACCACAATAAACAGAACATGCTGGAGGGATAGATTCCTGTCCCAGAGACTTCCCATACTCTGGAACAAGCTACCTATCTATATCAAACAAAGCTCCTCATTAGCACTCTTCAAGAAAAATCTTGATGATTGGATGGGAGATAGGAAATTCACCCCAGGGATCACTTCTGTGGCTCTGCTTGACAGGGGCACATGAAAATAATTTTCTTGGGTGGCAAAAGACGGGGTACTGTTTGGCTAGGCTTATATAGGCCCTAGGGCCAATAGCCTAGTTACCTACCTATGAACCTATGACCCCATGTGAAAGAGACTTTGACTAGGTGCGAGCAGGAAGGGAAAACCTTATCTGCCGTCAGAGTCCGTTTCTCCCTCCCATCTAGACCCTATCCCAAGGGTAATACAGGAGGGAAAATGTGGTTCTGTAAATCGCAAAATGGTTTCCCTCAGGCACAAGGTCAACCCTCCCCTAGAGGTGGAGGATATAATGGAAGATGCCGACCTCACGGCAGAGGAGGTTCGCAGCATCAGGGAGACAGAGAAACTTTCTCTGATCATCCCTTCCATCGCCCTTGAGGGGGTTGCCCTACTGTCCGTCTCTGGAGGCAGTCGGGGGTCATCTATCTCTGTAGCCAAGCACCTGGCTAACCATCTCCAAAGAACATTGGGAACATACCATAATATCCACAGGTTACCTGACCCCCAACAAACTGGTCTCTACCAGACGTACCACCTATCCAACTAGACCGTGCAACATCAGAGGTCATCTCGTTGCTAAAGAAAGAGTCATCCAAGAAGTCCCTGCAGAGCAAGTAGAATCTGGAACTTACTGTCGATTTTTTAGTTCCAAATAAGACAGGGGACTGGAGATCAGTCCTAGATCTCAGCAGGCTCAAGAAGCATGTAAAGAAATCGAAGTTCCGAATGGTCACTCTGCAATCGATATTTCCCTTTATCAGGAAAGACGTTTGGATGTGCTCAATCGATCTGTAGGACGCGTACTACCACATCAAAATGGACAGGCACTCCAGGAGACACTTACGAGTCCGGTGGGGAGCCAATCATTTTCAATTCAGAACACTGCCCTTTGGTCACACCGCAGTCCCCAGAGTGTTTACCAAATGCATGACAGTGGTAACAGATCACTTGAGACGTCAAGGATTCCAGGTGTTTCCGTACCTAGACGACTGGCTCCTCACTGCTACCACCAAGCATTAACTCATCAGAACCAGGGACGAGACTGTATCCTTGTGCGCCAGTCTAGGCATCACTGTCAACCTAAAAAAGTCAGTCTCATCTCCCTCGCAGCACATTGTATACTTAGGCTCAGAAACACAGAGCCACCATATCAGCAAGACTTACACCAGAAAGAGTAAAGTCTCTACTTCAGTGGCTGTTATTTGCCCAATGGTCGATGCAAGACCTTCCATTGTCTCACCAGAGTTTTGTAACAAACACCTGCAAAAAGGATCTGACATGGTGGTTGCCCACAGAACAACTTTTCCTAGGTTGTCCACTTGTTCCTTCCCAAGAGAAAGCAGTTTTGACCATGGACACTTCCCAGATAGAGTGTTGGGGGGCATTATTGACAGTCCAAGGTACTTGGCAGAACTACGAGAACCACTTGCACATCAGTGTTCTGGAGATGAGAGCTGAGCTGTATGTGTTGCAAGCACTTCATAGCTCCCTTCCCACCGGGACAGTTGCATTTCAGTCAGATAACATCTGTCATATGGTACTTAAACAAGCAAGGGGGAACCAAATCTTACCCGCTTTGCAGAGAGGCCTTAAGAGTTTGGAAATGGCGATGGATACTCAACACTTCCTGATAGCAACGCATATTCCGGGGAAATCGAACGTAATAGCAGACAAACTCAACTGAGCAATTCTTATGCCTCACGAGTGGTCCCTGAATCCAAAAGTTGTGAAAGAGATCTTTCACAGTTGAGGCCAGCCTTGCTGCGACCTATTCACCACTCACCTGAACACCAAATGCAGCAGCTACTTTGCCGTCATTCCCCATCCGGGAATGTCACCCAGGGATGCTCTAGTCCACAATTGGCCCCTGGGACTTCTTTATGCCTTTCCCTCTCATCCCAAAGGTAATAGAGAAAGCAAGACAGTTGAGTTTCTTGATCCTCATTGCTCCTTACTGACCTTGCCAAGTTTTGTTTCCCTTCCTGTGGCCCTATTTATCAATCATGGCAGTTCCACCCCACTATCCACACCCTCAAATTGACAGCATGGCTGCTCCAGTTCCACAAATAGCCAGGTGTATTCCCCTTTGGTCATACACATTCTAATTTCATCCCATAAACCTTCCACTCAGAAACTATACTCCAGCAAATGGAAAAGGTTTTCGTTTTGGGCTACAAACCGGGGCTTAGATCCACATATGGCTCCTATAGAATCTATTTCATCTTTCCTAGCATCAATTTTTCATGATGGAGCGGCAGCTACATTCAGTTAGCTGCCATTTCCAATTTCCATTTTGGCTTCATGGGAAATCCAATCATGCAGCACTCCTTGTGTAAAACCTTCTTAATAGGAGTTCTTCTTCTCAGGCCTCTAGTCAAACAGCCATTAGAACCTTGGGACTTAAACTTAGTTCTCTCATCTTTGATGTCTGCACCCCTTGAGCCATCCTCTTCATCAGACCTAAAATTGTTGTCATGGAAAACACTATTCTTAGTAGCCATAACATCGGCTAGGAGAGTCTCAGAACTGCAAGCTCTAACTATTTGACCTCCTTACATTATTTTTCACAAGGATAGAGTCTCTCTCAGGACAAACCCTTCCTTTCTTCCCAAGGTATGCTTAGAACACAATCTGAATACTACTGTTGAATTACCTGTGTTTTTTCCAAATCACTCTAATAAATCTGAGTATAGACTACACCAGTTAGACGTTCACAGAATACTCAAGATTTTATTTACACATGACTAAAGAATTCAGCAAATCAGATCAACTATTTGTTTCCTTTTCCAACAAGAAGAAGAGCTTGCCTTTTTCTAAGGTTACTCTTTCAAAATGGCTTTCAGATTGCATTTCATTTGCTTACCCATCAAAGTTAAAGGTTATTCTACTAGAGCTGTATCTACTTCATGTGCCTTTAGATCTAAGGCTTCCAATTGATACTATTTGTGCAGCAGCTACTTGGACAAGACCACAAACTTTTGTCACTCATTACAAATTGGATTTGGCCTCCTGGGACAGGCCTTCCTTTGGGTCCACTGTGCTGAAGAGTCTGTTCGCTTGAGCCACCCGGGATATAGGTGCTAGCGATGCTGTCCCATCCAGCAAGAATTATGGCAAGATAGGACTACATAACATAAAGAAGTTATGCACTTACCATAACATTCCATCTTTGTAGTCCATCTTGCCTACATTCTTGCGTCCCTCCCTCCAACCCCCTTCCTGTTTTCTGGGGGATCTGGTAGACTGTACTGGTGCTGTCTGATCTGGTTCTCTTTGTTGTCCACCTGGCATGGATTGTATTTTCCAAATCCTTCGTCTGTATGTATGTAGCTCTGATATTTGTCTTACCTCATAGGTATTCATTGCTTTCTTGCAAACTAGATCTGGGGAATGGTCGTGAGGCACCATGGGATAGGGGCTAGCCTCGAGCCAGTAAAAGCTCTCGAGCTTTAGTATCGGCCGTGTCGGAGCCGAATATCGTCTCCGAACCCATCCAGCAAGAATGTAGGCGAGATTGACTACAAACATGTAATGTTATGGTAAGTACATAACTTCTATTTTCTTGTCCTCTCCATCTGAGCCTATGTCATATCTTATAAAACCTTTCCAGGCTAAGATGCATGGTGCAGCATGTGCTTCCACTAAGTGCTAATTGGTTTTGTCTTATCTTTGTAGCTCTCCCAGCTAGGAAAACACCTGAATGCTTCCAGAGAACATTAACTACCTTAGGAAAGCCCCTAAATGCTTTCAAAGAACATTATCTACCTTGGGAAAGTCCCTAAATGCTTTCAGAGAACATTATCTACCTTGGGGAAAACCCCTGAATGCATTCACAGAACATTATCTCCTAGCCAATTTCTCCTTTTTTTTTTTTCTTTTTTTTCTCCTCCGCCAATTACTCTTTACCAGAATGTACCGTTTCTCTTTATCTGATTGTCATCATGGAGACATGAGAACCACGCAGCCACTTTCTCTTTATCAGATTGTTTCCAGGGAGATATGAAGACAGCTGCAGAATTGCTACTGAGCATACATGTATTTGCTAGAAAAAAGCTTCATAATATTCAGTGTTCTTTTTTCCTGCTACCTCTAAAAACTTGTTACTAAATCTATCTGATGTCTTTAATCCAGTCATTCCCCCATGCAGGAATGAGAAAAGCACATTAGTTTTTCTTTTACCATGCTTTTTTAACCAGGCTTTTTTTCATATTGCAGTGCAATTTTTAAAACTGAACAGAAAGAAAGAGAAAAGGGAGAAAGAAAAGAAAAAACATGAAGACTTGTTTAAAATCCCCGTTACACTTGAAAATAACTGAAGAAACTTTACTTCATAGCATGTAAGGAAAACCACATGCCACAAAAATAGTACTATTTAAGAGAAAACAGTCTTTACTAACAGTTCACAGACCCCCCCCCCCCCCCCCGAGTCCAGAAGCCAGCAAGGAAAACCACACACAGTAATGTCAAATGCACAGTCACTACAAAGTTGCCAGGGCAAATAAGTCACCATAAACATTTTATTGAAACGTAGACACAACCGCTTTCGTCTCTGTCAGTTCAAAGACTTTATCAAGACAAAGCACAAAACAGGAGGCACACCTTATATAATCTCATCCCCAATTAACCTTAACAAGGCTGTCAATTTAATTAACCCCACAACAGCACTTCTAAAACCATCTAAAACAGTTCTTAAAAAAACATTATTTGTCCAAATGACGACATCATAAAAAATATGTATGCACATGTAATATACACACCAGTCAATTGTCCTAGTAAAAAATGCAAACAGGGTACAGTATAATAAATACTCAAAATATTAATAAAGGTAATACAGTGTGATAAAACCAGTTGCATACAAAATCTAAAAATAATTAATAAGCTTAGATGAAAAGGGTAATCACCTTTCTAGTCCCCTTAATTTAAAAAAAAAACAAACCAGGGAAAACATGTCATTTAAGCATATTCATTCTTAGCTGCCATAATGCCTCCAACCTCTCTAGCTGCAGAGGCCATGGTCCCTCTCTCGGATCCCTCCTTAACACATCAACGATGACAGACTTCTCTGGCTTGTTTTTTTGTTCCTCTGTGGTCAGAATCTCCTTCTGTTTCACAGCTTACTTTTTGTTGGACAGACTTTTGTATTTCCTCCTTATCATGTACTTCATCAAAAGTTTGTTCCTCCAGGGAAGAATACCTTGAAGACAGCTGGGTACAGCAGTTTGAATCTCACACCTGCATCTCAACATTCCCAGAAGAGTGGAATAAATTTGTCTCTCTTCCATCTTGTGTACAGTGAGTAGTCATTCTCCACAAACACTCTGCTGTCTTCCACTTTTAGTACTTTGTCCTTCTGCTGGTAGGATTGCATCTTTGCTGTTAAAGGTCTAGGTTGCTTTCATATAGCTAGGGTTGGAGCATACACATGATGTGCCCTTTCAAGTAACAACTCCTGTTGTGCTTTCATAAAATGAATGCAGTCTGGCTTCTCTGGTATAGCTGAAAATCTTACTTGTTCCCTATGTGCTCTATCCTCTAATTCTATTATTTTTTGAAACATCTCTTCCTGAGCAGTCTCATAGTCAACCAGCCCTGTCTTCATTTTGATCTCTAATTGTTGCAGCTTTGCTGCCTCATCTGAATATCTGCTTAAAAGCTTCTTCCATTTTTTCCAGCCTTTTGTTGTTTGTGTTGATGTGTTCCATCAGTGTTTCATTTATTTAACCAGGTTTGTGTACAGTTGTCTTTTATATCTTCCATTAGGGTAATGGAAGTCATGTTTGGAGGTTGCATTGCTTTTTGCTGAGCAGCAGAACTTTCCCCAGTCAGCATTTCTTCCTCACTTTTTGTAGATTTTTTTCAGGTCTTGTATATTTCTTTATTTTTGGCATCCAGGTATTGCATTTACTAACCAGTTACTGAAATTTACCCATAAATACAAGTCTACTGCCTTCTCTGCTGAGTTTTTGATTTCACACTGGAGAGCTAAAAAGAAGCTGTTGCGCAGTGTGCAGCCAACTTGGAAGTCCACGTCCCGGTATCTTTTATGATTCTAAAATGTAAGAAATAGAGGGGTTTGAAAGACAGAGTATGAGGATGTAGTTAAGATAGGAAGTACTAAGTGTTTATTTGGTGAAAGTAGAAGTGGAAATGTAGAATAATGGGTACATGTGGGAGGGGCCCGAGCATGAATGAATGTAGTGCAAAGCAGTGTGAGAGCGTGAGACAGATTGCTGGGAATGATGCTGCATGTTAGATTGAAGTTGGTAAGTAGGAGTGTTTATATGATATTAGTAAAGTTCAAAACACAGCATTGCAACAACACAGAATCAGCCAAGGTAGACACAACCACTGTACTGTAACGGATTCCTGGTGAAGACAAGCCACTAAGCGGATACTAAAAAATCTTGCTTTTAATTTAAAACAACAACACAATAAAGATGGTTTAGCGCTTTCATCCACACCACGGTGGACTTCTTCAGAATACATCATTAATTTAGTCAATCCCTTATATACTGCACATTGGTGCCAGATTACTTAAGCAATAACCCACGCCTGGGTGTGGGTAATGCTGGATGTACCCACGGTTTGTGTGGTTTGGTCACGAGGGCGAAGCCCAAGTGGCCAAACAAAGACAACTGTGGGTAAATCCAGCATTATCCACACCCAGAAGTGGGCTATTGCTATTATACAATGACATTATTTAAGAAAAAAAATACTTTAATAATGGTATTGTATAATGCCTCCTTGCTGCCCTTCCACAGCTGTCCAGTATTCTGCAGAAGTTCTGATGTACTGCGCATGCATATGTTTACGCAGTACATCAGAGCTGTTTGTGAAAGCAACGGAGAAAGGAAGATCTCCGTTGCTTTTTAAAAGGTGTCTCACTATGTTGAGTTTAACATGGTGAGATATCTTAAAAAAAAAAAAAAAAAAAAAAAAAAGCAGTGGAGATCTTCCTTTCTCCGTTGCTTTTTTTAAAGCTGTCTTGCTATGTTAAATGAGTTTAACATAGCGAGACAGCTTTAAAAAAAGCAACAGAGAAAGGAAGATCTCCGTTGCTTTTTTTAAAGATATCTCGCTATGTTAAACTCATTTAACATAGCGAGTTAATAGAAACTTCTGTTCTCCGTTGCTGTCCAAAAAAAAAGACTTATACTAATGGAAAAAGTCCAGGCGACCGGACCTTTTTCCATTAGTATAATTCTGATTTACAACGTGCACACTGACCAATCAGCGTGCACGTTTTGGAATTTTAATGGGGGGGGGGGGTCGTTGTATAATAAGCTATAAATTATTCAATTAATACTATGTAATTAATGCTTGACTTTTAAAATACTTGACATTTGAAATGGCCCTAATAATATGATGCTGCATCTCCTGTCCTTCATAACTTTTTTGCAAATACGGGAGTATGCAACCCTAAAACCATAAACTTCTGCAAACATCCCATGTTGGATCAACCTTTTTTAGTTTTTCATTTGAACACATGACATAAAATAAAATGAAATTTTTTTTACATTCCAAATTTTCCTTACCAACTACTTTGTATATTAATTCATTTCCTAAATACAAAGTGTAATAATTTTCAACAATTGTGCAAGTTCCTCTCCTACTGTACATGTTTCATTTACTTATAAATACTATAAAAAATCAGTCAACAACGCTAAATAAAAAATTAAAGAATAAAATGAAGAATACATTCTAAATAAGCACCACTTGCATATAGCCTACTCAATTCATAATTCATACCTGTCAATAATGTATTACAAATTCGTCCTAATTCATAAGTGAACATATGCATATAATGAGTAATGTGTGTTTTTTCCCAAAATATGTATATATATGTGTATATGCCCATTAACTGAGTTAAGACAATAAAAAGGGTTTGATAGAGACAAATTTGTTTAGCCCAGGTTCATTAGCAGCATCGGTTAATATTTGCCATTTGATTTCCTGCTGGCCCAACAGGTCTTTATAGTTGCCCCCCCCCCCGTGGCTATAGACTAACTTGTTCCAATATGGCAAATTTAAAGCAATGCATTTCTCCACATGTAGCTACATGCCTATAAAGTGTGTTATTGACATATTTTTTTTCTGATACTGTACAGATGATCATAAAATCTTTTTTTTCAATTTTCTTTCAGTTTTCCCTATGTAGAAGCTGGGGCATGTCATGCATTTGGCCATATATATAATATATTTAGAATTACAATTCCCTGATTTAAATATAATCCTAGTTCTGTTAATATTCTCTAGGGTTATACCTTCACCTTCAAAAATAGCATGACACTGCCCACAGCTTCCACATTTCCTAGGACATATTTTCTGGTCGTCGTTCTCCATAATGATACACCTGCTTTCCAGTGTCTCTTGCCCACAGCTTCCACATTTCCTAGGACATATTTTCTGGTCGTCGTTCTCCATAATGATACACCTGCTAATATTTCTCCCCATTTTGTAAACAAAAACCGGTGTATCTCCTACTATTTTCCTTATTTCTTTATCTGCTGTTAATATATTCCAATTCCTGTTTAGTATATGTTTTATTTTATTCACATAAGGGTAATTCACATAAAAAGGTTGATCCAACATGGGATGTTTGCAGAAGTTTATGGTTTTAGGGCTGCATACTCCCATGTATGCAAAAAAGTTTTGAAGGACAGGAGATGCTGCATCATATTATTAGGGCCATTTCAAATGTCAAGTATTTTAAAAGTCAAGCACTAATTACATAGTATTAGTTGAATAATTTATAGCTTAGTAATCTGGTGCCAATGTGCAGTATATAAGGGACTGATTGAATTAATGATGTATTCTGATGAAGTCCACCCTGGTGTGGATGAAAGTGCTAAATGATCTTTATTATGTTGTTTTTTTAAATTAAAAGCAAGATTTTTTAGTATCCGCTTAGTGGCTTATTTGTCTTCACCAGGAATCCATTACAGTACAATAGTAGTAAAGTTGTTTGGGGAGGGTTATGGAATAGTTGTCACAGGTGAAATGTATATGTGGTATGTACAATGGTAGATTAAGAGGGGGTGGGTAGAGGTAGGAGGAGAAGAGAAGCAAAGCATAGTGGTCTTCCCACCCTCAGGTCACCCATTACAAAGAACAGTTTATAGTTGATGCAGAGCAGTTAACAATGAGGTAAAAAGTCAGACAAGTTTTCTTACATTTACTCCGTGCAGAAACCAGGGATCTAGGGATAATAAGTAACTGACAAAGAAAGTACAATTTATTGGTCAAGAGAAAGGACAGTGGTTAACGTAATAAGTGGTACTTAGAGTGCAAGTACTATTCTTTTGTGGAGATGTCACACTCACTTTCCAGCACACTGCAGGCACATATTTGACTAAAGTTAATACACAGCAAAGCTCTTAATGTTAAACTTGCTTTAGCATTGCTGCCTCACAGCAAGAGGTTTTCTGGGGTTCGATTCTTGGCTGGGGTGCCTTCTGTGTGGAGTCTGCATGTTCTCCCTGTGGTCGCGTGGGTTTCCTTCGGGTGCTCCGGTTTCTTCCCACATCCCAAAGACATGCTGTAGGTGGATTGGACACTCTAAATTGGCCCTAGGTGTGAGTGTGTGCGTGTGTGTGCCTTCTGTGGAAGGTTGGGCGCCGGGCTGACAACTCAAACACCGTAAAACTCCACTGCCAATCATGAGCGGACAGGTGATCTGCTGTGGCGACCCCTAACCGGGAAAAGCTGAAAGTAGAAGAAGACGACTTTGCACAGTGACAATATTCTCATTGAAACCTTATGATGAGTAGGGCCTTATGGTAGAGCTCTTGTAGTACCAGATTTAGAGCTGGATGTAGTGGCTAGTGGGTCTGAAAGGAAAGAAGAAATAAACTCTAGTAACCAATAATGTTGTATGGTGGCAATAAAACAAATGTTTATTCCTAGAGATAGAGGAAGTGACACTGTGAGTCGGAGCAAGTGCTTTCGAATAATGAACTGCTCAGAGTAAAATCCACAAAACTCTCACGATAAGAGCCTTCTGTTAAATTTGGGTAAAAAGACACCTTAACTGCCTTACAACTCTCTTAAAGCACTGCCAGACTGAAAGTAATTTGGTCAGTGTTGACTAAATATCCTAGCATAAAAGAAACTGTATGAACATGCATCAACTGCAACTTAGTTTTGTAGTTTTTGTGAAACTGTTTCTTTAACAGGTTGGCAGGTATATAACTGATTTGCAGTTGTTAGCATATTACCAATTAAACTAATTAGTGCTTTTCACTCTGATCAGTTATACCCTGCTTCCACATAAATACTGCAAGACATGGGGGCCATTTCATTTTTGTAACACTGTATTTGCCAGTTGTTTTTTTTTTTTTTTTTTGTTTTTATTAAAATAACCTCCTTTTTCAAAAGTGTTTGCATGCATGAAGGTGCTTGCAAAATGATGTATGCATACATACACCTGTATGGAAAACCTATGTTTTAAAGTTATGCATATTTTAAGAGTCTATGTGAAATCACAACTGCTCTGTTACATGGTGAAATTAAAGGACTACAAGAGGAAATGCATTTAAATATAAAGGAGCTCTGTTGCACTGTAGTTTTGACTCTTTCACTAAGCACTGAATTCAGAGCAAAATCTGTAGGAGTACATTAAAAGGTCTCACACTGCCCAATGAGGAGGGCAAGATATTTTACACATCTTCATCCTGTCGTTAGCATAGATCTATGTTTTGCCTACCAGCATAATGGATGGACTTAATGCTGCTGCTGGTAGTTTCAGTAACTTTCTTTAAGGAACAAGGCTGGCAGGCTGAAGTTAAGGCCTATAAGGGTTGGTTTTCCTTATCCCTAGCAAAGGATAGGATTTCCACTTCTTATACTAGAAAGATCTAGAGAGAATTGTCTGACATGGCTATGTCTTCTCCTTCCTTACTTTCCAAGGACGTTTAAGTATGAAAACTTAAAGCTGCAACAAAGTAGTATCAATTTTGTTGTGTTCTATGCAGACAGCTAAAGCATTCAACTTTCTTCCTAAACACATGGGAAACTGTGGAGTGAAGCTGTCATGTTCAGATAATTCTGATTATCACTGTGTCATATATACCTTCAAAGTTTAGGCAAGATAGTAGAGATTAACTGGAAAGACAGAACTTGGGGAGAAGAAAGGAGGAAGACAAATGGTATGGCACTGTTGGGGGAGAAAAATGATAAAGCCAGTCATTCTGAAGCCCCATTCATCTGGCACCACTGCCATGAATTAGTATGCCAGAGGCAGATGTTTGTGTTTCTTGATCTATGCCACTGTCCCATATGGCAAGATAATTTTTAATAACAATAATAATAAGGATGTATGAGTTTGTGAAGAGTCTAACATTAAAAGCATATGGCAAATGAATATTGGTACCTCTGGCCATGTACAGTCGCAATACATCCAGATAGGATTCACCTTTTACACTTGTTAGGAAAAGTTGCAACACCTGGCTTCCATGGACTTCATACCCAGTATACCTCAGTCTTAGCATAGTGCATTTCACAGTAATTGCATTTTGGCTAAAACTACCTTGCATTTACACACACAACACTTGATAACTTCTTTTCAGTACTTTTGCCTCTTCCTTTCACAGTAACATGCTGTCACTTTTTTGTTGTTCTTCTTTCGGCTTTTCCCGGTTAGGGGTTGCCACAGCGGAACTCCGGTCCGCTAATGATTGGCAGTAGATTTTTACAGTGCCGAGGTGCCAGCTCGACACCCAACCTTCAGCAAAGGTACACCCATTTACACATGTCTTTCGAACGCCACTCGACCACGGGGAGGGCATGCAGACTCCACACAGAAGGCGCTCCAGCCAAGAACTGAACGGGAGAACCTCTTGCTGTGAGGCGACAACACTACCACTGCACCACCACGGCTTCTACAGTTCAAAATGGCACACCAAATTTACACTTGCTGTGCAACTTTGATGGTATCTATAGCTACGCATCTGCTCTCTTTTGTAAAGGTGGTACCAACCGTTATGATTCACCAGATTTCTTCACTTTTCACTTGCAACTGGTTGTTTTATATATATATATATATATATATATATATATATATATATATATATATATATATATATATATATATATACACTTGCTGTGCAACTTTGATGGTATCTATAGCTACGCATCTGCTCTCTTTTGTAAAGGTGGTACCAACCGTTATGATTCACCAGATTTCTTCACTTTTCACTTGCAATTGGTTGTTTTATATATATATATATATATATATATACACAAGTTTTGTATATTAATAATAAAATTTTATAAAGAAGAAAGCAATGCACTTTAAAAATTAAGCATGCAAACAAGTACACACTTGTACTAGAAATGTAAAATAAAAATGTCTGAACAGACGTCTCATAAAAAATATCAGTGAGCAGTTTCCTACAATACTAATTAAAGATGATTATAATATATTTAGCTTTTGGTTACAGATTATTCACTGCCAAAATCCACAGACATGACCTCATTCTTCTCAACTGTAAGCTGCAGAGCACTTCCAAAGGAAAGCACGAACTTAAATCGAACGATTGAATTAAGCTGTTGCACTCTGAATTTAAAGACAAATGCCCATTTATATTAAGAAGTATCAGAGGGGTTTCCTGGCTTGAAGAAACATTTTAAGAATATTCAGTTATTTCAGATGATTTAATCCTATCCACCCTTTCTACATTAGGCAAACAAGTTCTAACCCTTCTGAAACTGCTAGGTTGGAATTTTAAGTCCAGGCAATCTCTCCCAAAGCACATCAAGAAATTTCAGTCGCAAACAAGGTAACAGGCTTTGGCAGGAAACAAGTTCTTCAGTTGTCTGTATGCATGTATGAAGCATTTTCACTTTTTGAGGCCCATCTGCATTTCTACAGAACACGGTGGTTATTTATTTGAAACAGTTTAAGGTGGTGGTACAGCGGTAGCATTGTTGCCTCACAGCAAGAGGTTCTCCTGTTCGATTCTCGGCTGGAGTACCTTCGGTGTGGAGTCTGCATGTCCTCCCCATGGTCGAGTGGCCTCCGAAAGACATGAGTGAATGGGCTTGCCTTTGCTGAAGGTTGAGCGTCGGGCTGGCAACTCGGCACCATAAAAATCTACTGCCAATCATTAGCGGACCGGAGTTCTGCTGTAGCAACCCCTAATCTGGACAAGCCAAAAAGACAAACAGTTTAAGGCACCTGACCTTTGCTGAATCTATACTGGAAAAATATTGCAGGTGTTGCAGTTTTTACATTTTACAACTTTACTACTGAAAAAAGGTGTGTGTTTTCTACAGCTTTTCACAATTCATTTTTAATGCATCTTTACTACAACTCCTCCCAAGTTTTTATACAGCTGTTTGTAGCCCCTGTTAACAAAACACATTTTAAAGCTTACTAAAATATTTAATACTAAAAGCATCACAGTAAATGTTTGCATTTCTTTGTAAACATTGTAAGTTGTGCATGTAGAGGTTTTAAAGTACCTTACTTAATAATAGGGAAAAGAAATAGACCTACAGTAATATAGCAGTACAGGACTGAGAGCTGTACAGATAAATGAAACATGTAGAAAGGCTCTTGAAGGTTTACAGATAATCTAGAATGGTAAAGCTAAAGCAGGACAAATCCTACTCTATTTGAATTTTTGACTAACTTTGATTTCATTTGATTGGTAAAAGTTACCTGAAGATATAGTTAATGTTTTTTTTTTATTTAGTAAATTATTACTTAAGACATAGGCAAACATACATTAACAGAAAAAACAAGCCATTTTAACATTTTCAATTTAAATACCATATACATCACTTATATTTTCTTTGTTACAATCGTCAGTCCAACATTACAAAAAATTTCTATATTCCTGTCTTCCATTGAATTTCACTCCTCCTGAACATTATTAGGCTTGTATTGTTCCCACATTTTCCATTTAATTCTATATAATTTGCTCCTTCTCTTTAATAAAGATCACCCTACCAGTTATTTTGTTTCTTATAGCAGTAACCAACAACTTGGGTGTGGTATAGGATCATAGGAGATTACTAGGCTAATGGTTCTGGGACCCTTACAAGCCTAGCCAAGAGTTTATCCCCGGAAAGAAACTTAGTCGGCACTTGCCGCCCCTGTCAGTGAGGGACACAGGTGAAACCTCTGGGACAAATTTGTGGTTTCCCATCCACTCGGCAAGGTTGCTCTTGAAAAGGGTCAGCGAGGTACTCTGACTTGTATGAGAAGTTTATTCCAGAGACTGGGCAGCCTCTGGGAGACAAACTTGTCTGTCCATTAGGTTTTGTTGATGTCGCATACTAGATTCAGGCCTTTTGAACAGGTTATGGGTGAGGATTTAGACTTGTGTATGGAGCATCTCTAGTAGGGCAGTGTCTGAGATTGTCTTGTAGGCGAGATACAGATCACCTCTGAGCAGTCTGTACGCTACCGAGTAGAGTGATAGTGATTTGAGCATGTCCACATAAGACAGGTGTTGGAGGCCATAGATTCTCTTTGTGAGGTATTTCTGTGGCCTTCCCAGTTGGTGCAGATGTTTGGAGAGGTACATACCAAACAGGCGTTATACTCAATTATTGGTCTAATGAGTGAGGAGTATAGAGAGGTAATAACCTCCATTTTTCTGGATGCAGTCCCTTTACTTATGAGGTGAACCAAATAAAAGGATTTTCTGACCACTGCCGCTACATGATAGTCGAATGTGAGATCATCAACCTGAGTACCCAGGTCTCTCACCACAGGTTGTGTGTTTAGGGGGTTGCCGTTGATGTGATAATCAGTAGGGGCCATATTTCTGCCAAATGGTATGATGTTGCATTTTTTTGCATTTAGCTTGAGGCCATGACTTTGGCAGCAGTCATTTGTTGCTGCGAGACCCTCTTACAGTATGTTAACATCATTTGGGGAGTCAATGACAGCACCCAACTTACAGTCGTCTGCAAACTTGGTCAGCCACAGGCCTTTTGTCTTTGCCTGTACCTCTGAGAAGTAGATGCCAAACAGTAGGGGTCAAAGGACAGTTCCCTGGGGAACTTCACTGGTGACGGGTCTGCTATCGGAGGTGGAGGTGCCTATTTTGACCTTTAGGGTCCTGTCTCACAGCTAATGAGAGAGGGATTTACGCCAAGTTGTGTTAGCTTTTTGATGATGCCTGAGTGGGGGATTGTGTCAAAGGCTTTGGCCAAGTCAGGGTAAGCTATATGTACAGACTTTCCCTCATCTGGGGCCTTGGTGACAGTCTCAAAGAAGTCAACCAGGTTCAACAAGCAAGATTTTCCCTTAACGAGTCTGAACTGGGTAGGGGAAAGTGCTTGGAGATTGCCTATGTTCTTGTTAATGAGATCCATAATAATACACTCCATGGCTTTACAGATCAGACTTGTTAAGATAATGGGGTGATAGTTTCCATGGTCAGTAGTGGCACCGCCTTTGTGCAAGGGGATGACAGTGGCAGTTCTCCTCTCTGCTGGAATGAAGCCTGTATTTAGGCTTTGCTTGAATAGGGTGCTCAGTGGCAAAGCCATTTCTTGCTGAAGATGGTGCAGAAAACAGCCTGGGATACTATCGGGTCCCATGGAAGCTATGTTTTTTTGCCTTGGATAGGGCCTTTAACATTTGATCTATGATATTGAAGATTTACCCATGGTTAGTGTGGTTTAATCATGAGAGTGAAGCCCAAGTGATTAAACAAAGTCAGCCATAGGTAAATCTTCAAAATATCACACCACAGAGTCAGTCAGTTATTGCTATTATAAAAATGACATTATTTAAGAAAAAAAATACTTTTCTTAAATTATGTCTTTCTGTAATGGCACTGTGGTGATGTTCTGCATTGTTTCCCCATTTCCGCTGCCTTGTTGATGTACTGCATATGCATATTGGGCAGGGGGCTGTGAAGTGCATTTGCACTTGATTTTGCATTTCCTTGACTGTTTGTTCGGATTTTATTTTTTTCTTCTTCTTATGCAAGTATTTACATAAGGAAGTATACACTGACTTTATATCCACTAAAGGATTTAGAAGTACATTGTGCAGCTATAACACAGATGTAAATAAATATACAAAATTTCAGTTGTTTTATATATTTTAACATTAACACCAGATTAATCGAGCAGTGAAGTGATCAGATGTATTGCTTAGCAGCTGTCATTTTCCTTAAAATGCTGTTTAGACATTAAGATAAATTGTATTGCCAAATTTTAATTTTGTTTGCTTAATTAATATAAGTGCTTTATCATTCATTATGCGTGTTTGCCACTTTAATGATATTTGAAAAAAAAGTCTGGCTGCTCAGTGTTGTTTTAGTGGTCGGACTTCTGTTGTTGGGTATAGTCTCAGTTTACAGTGGGCATGCTTGTTGGGCTGACCAATCAGCGTGCTCCTTTTTGAATGTTAATAGCCAGTCATATAAATTTAAGCAATAACCCATGCCTGGGTGTGGGTAATGCTGGATTTACCCCGGTTGGTGTGGTTTGGTCATGAGGGCGAAGCCCGAGTGACCAAACAAAGACAACTGTGGGTAAATCCAGCATTACCCACACCCATAAGTGGGTTATTGCTATTATACAATGACATTATTTAAGAAAAATAATACTTACTTTTCTTAAACAATGTCCTTGTGTAATCGCGCTGTGCTGTTCTTCCGCCGCTGGACAGCTCCGCTTTGCCATTGCTGATCTACTGCGCATGCATTTGGAACTTGTGTTCCTACGCTTACCCAGTACATCACTGCTTGGGGAAAGTAAGCAATGGAGAAAAGAAAATCTCCGTTGCTATGCTTTTTTGTTTGTTTTTTTTTTTAAAACCCTTAAAATTAAAAAAATATATCCACGGAAAAAAGTCCGGGCTACCTGACCTTTTTCTGTTGTATATTCTCAGCGGGCATGCTGGTTGGGCTGGCCAATCAGCATGCTCGTTTTACGATGTTACCAGCCAGTCATTGTATAATTTATATTATACAATGACTTGGCCATTAGCATTCAAAAACGAGCACGCTGATTAGCCAGCCCAACCAGCGTGCCCATTGTAAATCCCACAATATACCAATGGAAAAACGTCCGGTCACCTGGACTTCTTTCCGTTGGTATATTTTTTAAATTTTGTTTTTATTTCTTAAAAAATAAAAATAAAATCCTTAGCCCCAACTCTGGACATACCACAGAGGCAGCTTGGACAAAATACTAGGGAAGTCAGATACTTTATGTATCTGATATGCCGTGTATTTCTTCCATGTTGTCTCTCTCCTACCCCTAAACTGCCCTAAAGTTTTTTTTAATTAAAAAAAAAAAAAAAAAAAAAAAAAAACTGAGACTTTCTTTTCTCCTCTGCTTCTAGACCCCTGTCCGGGAAAAGCCGAAAGACAGTTGTATTGATGTACTGGGTATGTGTCTCCCATACGAATACACAGTACATCAACACAAGGAAGCAGTATACCACCAGCCATGGAAGAATAGTAATGTGCCATTATACAAAGGCATTATTTAAGAAAAGTAAGTATTTTTTTCCTAAATAATTTTATTGTATAATAGCAATGACCGACTGCGTGGTTGTGGTATATTGAAGATGTACCCACGGTTGGATTTATTTAATCACTCGGGCTTCACCCTTGTGATTAAACCACGCCACCCATGGGTAAATCTTCAATGTACCACACCAATTTTGTTGGTTATTGCTATAATATTCAATACATCATGTTCTGTTGGTATAGACTTTGATTTCCATTTTCTAGTAATTGCTTCTTTGGCAACCAACAGCATTAAACGTAAAAAGGCCTTTCTGTTTCTAGTCTATTCGGATCCTGTATTCCAGCTCAAAAGAATAATTTTTTTACTTTCAGCCATTTGCACCCAGTATTTCTGATGGAGTACTGTAGAGAATTTTTAAAATCTGCTACCTCATTTCACTTCCAGAACATATGTTCCCATTTACCACTTTCTACTGCATCATACCTCCCGACATTTGCTGTCTACCTGAGGAAAAATTATTTGAAGTCTGCTTGGGGTATAAAAATACCTTTACAGACACTTCCAAGCAAACATCCTAAACCTTCTGGACTTGGTTGCATACTTGGGAGCCATACACATCTTCCCATTCTTTTCTTGTAAATTGCTTTTCCAATCTCTCTTCCCATTCTTTTCTAACCTCCTTTGATTGATTCTTAAAATTATTATGCAAACTTTTATATGCCTTACTGATTTTCCCTTTATCAAAAGCTGCATCTGTTCTAGATTCAACACAAACTCTACCAGAGCAGGTCTTTCACTTAAAATTCCCCTATTCATAGGTTCATAGGTAAGTACTAGGCTATCTGCCCGAAGGCATTTATAAGCCTAGCCGGAATGTGTTGGCTTTCATCGTCCCCTTAGATTAGTCCCCTGTTCCTCTGTCCAGCAGAGCCATTGAAGTGATCCCTGGGGTAAACTTTCTGTTTCACATCCATTCGTCAAGGTTTCTCTTGAAGAGGGTTAGCGAGGAGCTCTGCCTAATGTAGATTGGAATCTTGTTCCAGTGCATGGAAAGTCTCTGGGACAGGAATCTATCCCTCCAGCACATCCTATTTATTGTTGTGGTGAGGTTTAGATCCCTGGAGCATGTGGCTCGAGGGGATATGATTTTCTTTAGGTGGAGCATGTCCATCTATTCTGGGTTGGATATGGCCTTGTACGTCGGACAGAGATCATCTCTGAGCAGGCAGTATGCAACTGAGTACAGCTGGAGTTTCTTCAGTCGAGCTGCATAGGGCATCTGCTTGAGGCCAGTGATCCTCTTGGTGAGGTACTTCTGTGGTCTTTTCACTTGTTGCAGGTGTCTTGTAAAGTACATCCCAAATGGGGCATTGTACTCTATGATGGGTCTGATGAGTGATGCGTAGAGGGGCCCAATGACCTCTTTCGATCTGGATGCAAACCCTTTTGGGATTAGGTGGGCCATGTAGAAGGATTTTCTAACCACTTTGGCAATGTGATTATCAAAGGAAAGGTTACTGTCTACTTGGGTCCCCAGATCCCATATTACATATTCCATATTTAGAGGGCTACCACCTATGTGGTAGTTTGTGGGTACTTTGTTTTTTCCAAAGGGGATGACTGTGCACTGTTTGGCATTTAGCTTGAGGCCATGGTTTTGACACTATGTATCTGTCTCAGTGAGACCCTTTTGGAGGATGTTTGTGTCAGCCGGAGAGTCAGTTATAGCCCCAAGTTTGCAGTCATCTGTGAACTTGGTCAGCCATAGTCCTCCTGTGCTTGCCTGTACCCCTGAGAAGTGTATGCCGAACAGGAGGGGTCCTAGGACTGAGCCCTGGGGAACGCCACTTGTAACTGGTTTAGAGACAGACCTAGCTCCTGCAACTCTTACCATGTGGGTTCTGTCCTTGAGCCGGTTGGCAACCCATCTCGTGACGTAGGGGTTTATGTTCAGGCTGGAGAGCTTGTCTATAATACCTGAGTGGGGAATGGTGTCAAAGGCCTTTGCGAGGTCTAAGTAGGCTGTGTGGACCACCTTTCCCTCGTCTATAGCCTTGTTAACTGTCTCGAAGAAGTCCACCAGGTTTAGGAGGCATGATCTGCCCTTAACAAAGCCAAAATGGGTAGGGTACTGTGTTTGGAGGTTTTCTATGTCTCAGTTAATGAGATCCATGATGATGTGCTCCATAGCTTTGCAGACCAAGCTAGTCAGGCTTATAGGGCGATAATTCCCAGGGTCCGTTGTGGCTCCACCTTTGTGGAGCAGAATAACCGTTGCTGTGCGCCACTCTGTGGGCACGTAGACTATGGAGAAGCTGAGTTTAAACAGTGTGTTTAGGTAAGGGGTTAGTTCATCTTTGAGCTCATGTAGGAGGCAGCCTGGGACACCATCCAGTCCCATTGATGCTGTGTTTTTGGCTTTGGAGAGGGCTGTTTTAACCTGTCTGTGATTTCAAGGGCACTGCATTCTTCTGGTATAGTTATGGGCCCTTTGGGGGGGGTGAAGTTTGCACTGAAACCTGTCTGCCAGGATGTTGGCTATATCGGTCAGTTCAGTGTATTTTTGTGCCATTCTGCACTAACTCTGAGCAGATCTGAGAATTGACACTTAGATTCTTGACATAGCTAAAGAATGCCTTGTGGTTATCTTTGGAGTCCATGGCAATTTTCTTTCGAAGCTAGCCTTGGATGATTTTATGAGGGAATGTAGTTTCTTGCTGATACTGATCAGGGATGTCTTCCCTTCTTGGGATTTTACTCTTTTCTGTACTGATTTCCTCCTTCTGTTGTATAGCTTGTTTATGGCAGGGGTCCACCAGACTGGTTTCCTTTTCCTGGAGGAGTGAGTCTTGGTTTTGTTTGGGATAGCATGATCCATGCATTCTTGTAGGTGCCCGTAGAGTGCATTAGTAAAGGATTTTGCAGCTTGGACAGCGTTATCCTTTAGCATGGGGGCTTTGAAACGTCCCACCTAGGTCTTAAGTAACATGGTTTGCTTTTGAAAAGTTGTTCACGGTGGTTTCTTTGACCGGGGGTGGTGGCGGAATGTGGATATCCAGAGTGATTAGTTTATGGTCAGATCTAACCAGTGAGGGGTTGACCTCCGGTGTGGAACACCGGTTGCCCATGTTGGTTATGACCAGTTCCAATATGTTGTCACCTCTGGTGGGGGTGTTGACCAGTTGATCCAGTGTGTTTGAGTTTATAAATTCTAGGAAATGTTGGGCAAGGGAGTTTGTACTTGAGTAGTTCTCCCAGTTAATGTTTGGGTAATTGAAATCACCCAATATCAGGGTGTTTGGTAGAACCTTTATGTTTCCCAGTGTTTCCAGGAATGTGGAGTGGGGGTCCTGGGACATGGTGAGTGATCTGTAGCAAGCTATAATTTGAATTTCAGTTTTGCCTGTTAGTTGCATATGGATGATCTCCAAAGCATCATGCTGTGCCACTCACCTGGAGGTGTTGGGTATCCTTGATGAATATGGATACTCCTCTGCCTTTTGCATTTCGGTCCGGGTTTTGTGGCCAAAATGTATGGTATGAGTTGTAGCCTGGTAGTGCTGGGGTACTCTCTGGAGCCTTAAACCAGGTTTCTGTTACTGCACATATATCGATTTTCTCCATACTGAGGAGTGCTTCGAGTGCTGCGTGCAGATTGAGGTTTGGACTTCTGACATTGAATAGCATTGCCCTCAATTTTTTGTTACTTGTGCTATTTACAGTGGTGGGTTTGTCTTTTGAGCCTTGCCTAAAAAAGGCACTATGGGGGTGGCAAGAGCCTTGGCCAGTATTCGAAAGCCTAAGGGTGACAGGTGCAGGCCGTCTCTAGTGAAGCAGCGTGGCTTGTTGAGCATGTCATCCTAGGCTGACAGACACTGGATCCCCTTTGAATGACATCAGAAGCTTAGCCAGTTGTTGAAATTGATAATTTTTTCTCTATACCGTGGTACCAGTCTTGGTGAGGGTAGGATGCTACTCAGGGTCCGGGTAATATCGGCCTGGGCTATGTTATTAGAGAGCTCCTCCATGTCTCTTTTCATGTAGTCCAGGGAGGTATGGCTCAAGTCATTCACACCAGTATGGACAATGACAGAGTCATATTTGTACTTGTTCTGGAGTGACCTGAGTGCTTGTGTTATGTGGCAGATCCTGGCACCCGACAGGCAGCTAACAGTAATCTTCTCCTTATTCAGCCTAGTGAGTGGGACGTCAGTGTGCCTGACTAATAGAGTCACTTATTACTAGTGTGTTGGGTATGTTATTTTGCCTTAAGGGCTGTGATTATGTGGCACACTGGTTTTGCGAAGTATGTGTTTCGTTGTTTGTGTTGGGGGTGGAGGTTGCTTGGATGTCTGCTTTGGAGGTCTCTGTTGCTTTTGCAGATTTTTATTTAGAGCCTCCGAGTATGTTTTCGTGTATTTATGTGTGTTTTTTGCCGGTGCTGGTTTCAAAGGTCTATGTGAGTCTGGTGGTGTGATACAAGTAATTCCATTCTCCTCTTGACTGCCTGGTCCAGTCTTGGGTTGAGAGAGCTTAGCCTCCAGTTTGGCTGTATAATTCCATCTCTCGCATGTATTAGTGTTTGGTGGAAGGAGGAGAGGGTTGTCTGTGTACATGAGGCAATTGACCGGAGAGTACACCTGAAACTGCCCTTTGGACATGCCTATCTCTTTTTTATGCCTGTAATCTGAGATCAAGCCCTGGTAGAGATGACAGTCTCTAGCCTGCAATCCAATTTTTTTTTTTTTTTGGCCTGAACACACTATTACCTTTTCCTGCTTGAGTTATTTGCTGCCAGTATCTTGGTTCCTTTTCCAGGTTTCCCCAATAAATTACAGCTCCCTTGCATATTTTCTGTACCCCTACTTGCAGTCATCGCTAATGACAAAATCTCCTTTCTCATGTTTAATTCTTAGAATACTTTCTGCTATTTTATGAATATAATATTCTGCGTGGTGGAGGTTATTCTCCTTTAAGGATCTGCATCCGAAAATCTCTCTCTCTCTCTTTTTCTTGAACTTCCCCCATGCTTCATACAGCTAACAGGTTTTTAAGAATCTAGACCATAAAACTCCATGTAAAAGAATTAGAAATGAGCCATCATTAGCCATATTGAGACTAGAAATTAAAAAGATGCTAAAATGGAAGTTTTTGACAGGTTTTTAATGTACAGAGACTTATTTTAACATCACATTGAGCACTGCCAGTTTCATTCATGATGCTGACCTTTGTAAGTTTGTGAATATTTGCAATGTTATTCATGTTAAATATGTCAGTACACAAATGTATTGCTGTTGTTAATTGCTCTGACTTGCTTTAAAGTTGTGCAGGGCAGCAGTGAATGACTAATTGTACATCACCAAACAGCAAATCTGGTCAAATTCTTTAATTGTGTAATCTGTGCAAGTAAGCACCCAGGCTGCATGGATTATCAGGAATCTTCTGATAAATTGGCAAAACTGATGTGTTGTTTCCCATTGCACTTTGGCTAAGTCATGTTAAAGGCCTACAATAAACTGCCATGCTGAATGATATCAGGACAGCTCTTGGTAGAACTTCACATTGGGGGGGGGGGGGGGTGTTATCTGCATTTTTTCTTAATTCATGCCATTCGCCACCAGCTCAGTACTGAGGACTGCTTAGTACTGCACATCAGTCAGAATAGCTGTGCAGCATGTGTTCTTTTGAGGCGACACTATTTACTCCTTTTGCAATGTAAAAAAAACAAACAAAAAAAAAACATGATTGTGGATAAGTTAGTCTCTCCACCCCATCCACAGTGGGGGGGGGGGGGGATCTTGCTGTCCCACACCATTATTTAGGTACATAGTATGGCAAACAGCTAAGAAGGTAACCGTATGGATACTGCTAAGATATGTAGTACCGAGCAGACTGATCAATTTGTGTTAAAAGAAGAGGTATTTAAATTTTGATTTTCATAACTGCAAAGCACCGCACAGTAGAACTACAAAGTGACACATTGCACACAGATGAAGTAATAAAACAGCACATGCAGTATGCAGCAGTCTATAGTTTTAGCAATGCAGTAAACTAAACAGATCTGTAGAGACTAGTAAAATGACTCTGCAAGTAAGAAATGCCTTACTCATTTTCATCACATATGGAGCAAATCACAGCTCTGCGAGTGTGAAATTATTATTTATTTTATTTATTTATTTACATTTGTTAACTGGCAGAGTCCGACTGGACACAGGTCCGTTTTCAGCGGAGGCCCGGGGAGAAAAGCTCCACATTAAGTATTATTTGCATTATACAGTTAAAAAAACATAGCATTTAAGTATAGACATTAGTCCAGTTAAGGACGCAAGACAAGAAGAAAACAGATGTAAAGTAGCTGTAGAGCATAGTACAATTTTAAAATATGGTGACATACTAAACATGGTTAAAATGTAGTTGAGATTCAGTGAACAATTGATACAAACTGTTTTTGAGGTACATAACGGCCATTAGCAGTTGTTGCTTCAAGAAGTTAGTATTATGTGGTAGGTAGCTGGAAACATTAGTAGCCAAGCTTGCTAAGAGTAGGTTGTTGATGGGGGCTGAGAGAGGTAGTGGGTGGGGGGAGTGGATGATATTAGAGGGGGGGGGGTTGCAAGGGCATATCTGGCAAGTTTTGAAGTGTGATTTTAGTAAGGAGTTAAAGTGGGTGCAAGAAGTTAGAGGTAATTGAGGAAATTCTAGAAATTCTCTGTTGACAGTATAGTGTTTGGTTTTTAATGCTGCCAGACTCGTCGTGAGTCAACAGACCAGCTAACTAATTCTAAAACATTATTAACTCTTCAGTGTACATAAAAGGATGATAGACACTGCGACATCTGGTTAATATCACCACTGAACTGCCAACAATATGTGATATCCCTTACTATTCTGGGTCAATAATTAAGGAGCTTCAATCCTCACTACTGACTCCAGTGTGAGACCATCATTTAAACAGGAGTAATATTTCACAATTTCCCCTAAGAGCACAACAGGAACGCACTGTGTAACCTGGGACTGGACTGTATACTTCTGTCCACCCCTAATGTCATTCCTTATTACACAGTCTAGAGCAGTGTGTCCCAGTTTAAGGCCTCTGCTACAATCACATTTAAATAAATTGAATCTCACACATCCAAACACGTCTGGGAAAGCCTGACCCAGAATTCCAACTGTGTCCCTTCCCCCAAATGATACGATAAAATGCTGCCACCAACCAGAGCATCTACATGCCCTTTCAAAGGCTTTTGGAGTGGCCTGGGAATTATCAAAGCAAGTATAAGCACACTTGGATCACTAAAGAATACATTGAGCAGCCAGAATGTAAGATAATAAAAAAATTAATAATGAGCAAAATGATTAAAAATATAAAACAGTAATTGCAATAAACAAAATTCAGCCACCAGGAAAATGAAATTAATATTCAATGATAGAAATCCAGTGTTTAGAAAAACTCTGACTAATTGGCTATAATTTCCTGTCTGACTAAAGAACACTGTCCCTGATCTATACTAAATACTACAGCAGAGCAAAGACAAACTTACAGTTCTTGCAGAGTCCTTTGGGTATCTACTGCTCAGTATGGGTCTATATGACATTGTCGAACTTGTATAAGTTCAAATGGTGTAATATCGAACCCAAAAGTCAGAAACTGCACAATAACGAACACACAGAACAGCAATTTTTTCCCAGGGAAAAAAAATCGCTGTTCCGTTAAAAAAAAAAAAAACGTAAACCTTAAACTAAAGTGGGAGCTGTACCACCCCCCCCTACTTAAATATATGAACTCCGAGATCGCGCCAATGGAGGAAATAGCAAAGCTCTGAAAATGGCCCACCAATTTTTTTTCCCTGGGGAAAAAAAATCAGTGTGCCGTGGCTTCGCTATTTTTGCGTTCGGACTTTTGGATTCGATATTACATCGTTCAAACTTATACAAGTTCGACAATGTGATATAGACCCGCTCAGTACAACTGTGAACTCAACTGAACAAGTAGAACTGATTGTGAAATGAACACAGCACAACTGTAACTGACTCAAATGTTTTCAGCTGGCTTTTTTATAGATTAGGTTAACTGTCTTAACTGTTGCAGTTCTTATTTTCGTTCCACTGTTTCAAAATCAGCAGACAGCTGTTTAATAAATTCCTTCCTGTTTTTCAGTCTCTGGCAGTAAACACAGAGCAACTGGAAATATTCCGATGACATCATCTGTAGACCAGCTGACACTGTAACAGTTTACATTTAGAATCTCCCGTACAAACGTGCAGTTAGACATATAACAGAACACTGTTCAACTCTTTAAACATCCAGTACAGACAGAGTATTCATCAGCATGTAAAAACTTATTTACAATATCATAGCTAGTCATGCTGGCATATAATACACAAATTAATCTCAAATTATGTATAAAACTTCAGCCAGACATCCTAGCACAGATGACAATGTCTGATTTCTTCACAGACATTTTTCCTTTTTCTACATTTATTTGATTACAAAACTAGCATCTCCATCTCAATGAGATAGCTGGTTAGTGGCTGGAGTCACAAGTTACCCATCTGTCCAGCAGTACAGCAAGAAACTCAATAGTAATTTACAGGTCAGCTTAAACAGCTCTAAGAAACTGTAGAAAATTCCACTTGCAGCGACACTAACTCATAACTGTCCACATATTTTAGCCCTAAAGCTAACATCCAAAGCACAAACTAAGCTTTCCAGTTTCTCTTGCATTTTTCATAAACTACTGCTGACTGGTCCAGTATATAGTGTAACAGCTGGCATGTGACTGTAGCAGTACACAGTGCAATTTTCTCCTGGTATTCCATGGAAGGAGGATGACACACCTAACGCAAACAATGAAAAGCATTGTAGACATGGGAGCATTACATCTGGCACCACTGTATAAAGTAAGTTTCAAAAAAAGTTCTTCCTGTTATGCAAAACCTTCCCTTTCTTGCTTAGTGACATTACTATTAATTTCTTGGCACTGTGGGGTGGAAACTTATTTCACAAAACAGGTCTGCATTTTTCAAAAGCTGGTATAGCAGGTTAGGTCAGTATCCAGTCTATAAACAATACAGAATGCAAGATTATATTTCTCCATTCTGAGAAAAGCACTTTACACATTTGGAACATAGATTATTTACCATCATACCTTCACCATCACGTTTTCGTTGTTTCTAGTATCCACAACACTCTCCCAGATGTGCACACTCAACACACACAAACCATAGATGAACACTGAGGTTTCACAAACACACGCATACTGCTAATGTTATTTCTTAAAATATACAACACAGACCTTCCAATATTGTCCATTTTTTAACACAGGCACTGCTACCATCTATGTGGTAAGCACACATACACAAATTCTACTGCGAACGTTTAACACAGATATGAGATGTAGCACACTACAGTAATGCACATTAATTTGTCCTGCTTTTTGCCATACTGTTAGTGTCAAAATAAACTGTTACATGGGTGCACCACACTCTGAATAAAGCAAAAAAGTGCCCTTAAATATATTAGTTAACCAAGCAGCACATATTTAGTGTGCTTCCACACTGCACAAGTGTTCTTGATATGTCAAAAAAAATATATTTAGAAAACGTTTATATGAATTACAAAATGTCCATAGTTGTCAATAAAGCATAATGCATTGGTCTCTGAATGGGATGTCAATTAACTGTTATGAAATTTCCCCTCGTAAATCTGCAGCACAATTGGATAGATTTGTTCAGTCAATGAAGCTTAAACAATTTTCATTAAAAATGGTGACAAGGAAAAAATACAAGGCACTTTATTTTAAAAAACTTGGTAAAACTTTATGGATTGGTAAATCCTGAAGTAAAAACATGATATTTTTCATTGCTGCAATAACCTAAATGATATAGGTTATATTCTACAAGGATATAACAGCTGGCCAGCTTCCAAAGCTTCAGAACACCTTCCACTCACTCAAACTGTTGGCTTGAGCTGAGGTGGCTAATATGACAAGTTTGGGTGCCAAGCTCATCAGAGTTTCCTTCCGTCAAAGAGTATGCTTGTGAATCTTTCAAGGATCAGTAGTTGGCTTGTGTTGTTTCTTTACTTAACAGGTAAGTTCCCTTCAGGAAAAAATCTTATTTAAAAGTTGTTTGTTTAATACCATTTTCTTGTTTAGGAATGTTTTAAAACTAAGAAAAGAAATAAAATGAATGGACCCATATACTGCAGCACTTTATTAAACCAAAAATTGAGTGCTTTCATCAGTTGTACACTTTGATTTTATCAGAGTAACTTCCAAACCCACTCCAGCCCTTTAAATAGGATTGAATTAGACCACATGACCTGACTAATCAACAGCTGATTACGCCATTTAAAAACCCTAACATTTAAAGGTAACAGAACGCTGGTATATAAAATGAGTTTTTACAACCTAGTTAAAATCATCCACAGAAATAACAGTAGAATAATTCAATTTGCCTTTTCCTAAGCACATTACATGTACTATAAATTATAAAATACAAAATACACTGTTAAGATCTAATAAAAGTAAGTGTACGCTAATGCAACTCTCAAACAAAAATTTATACCTTGTCTACTCTTTCCCTAAAGGGCAAACTCTACCTTTAATTTCAACACACTGCTGGCGGAAGTAGTTTCATTAAGGCCTGGGGGAATGGTGGTGTCGCACCTTAACTACCATCTTTTTTCCTTGTATTCAAGAAAACCTAAGTCAACTTCATCAAGGGGGATGTACTTAAAATTATAAGAGGGGTGTTTCTAGATACTGATGTTGGCATTTCCTATTTCTAAATAACCTTTTTGTTTTGCCAATGCAAAGAATTTCACATTCTTCACATTTGGCAACGTATACAATCCCTTTACTATGTCAAAAAAAAATGTGTAAGTTTGATGACACTCTGGTCACATTAGTCAGACAGATACCTCACATGCTTCCAATGTATATCTACATTGAGACCACTGGCCACATTTGACCATCACCCCTACAGAATTGGTGGCTGGTGGCTTCTCTAATAGGGTTTTAAAGCCAAAATCTTTCTTGTAAACGATGGCTGCTGTCATCCCCACCTTTTAAGTGGTCCTGATCAACCCCAAACATGCTCCCGTTATGGCTTATAATATTCCAAATGCCTTGAAAGTGTACATTATAAGGTAACACTATAGCTTTCTGAAAGGAACCTGTGTTGACCTGGGATATTGTCCTACAATTCCTTTTAGTCCCAGGTCCACTGTTCATAGTCCCCAACTTCTTCTTTTTCTTTTGTTTTTTCCCATTAAGGGTCACCACAGTGATCATCTGTTTCCATTTCTTCCTGTTGTCTGTTCATAGTCCCCAACAGTGAACTAAAATGTCCCTCCAGTTTTTCCTTTCAACATGTTTGAATAGGTTATTCAAAAAGGGTCCTGGGTACCCTCTTCTCTTAAGCATCCCCCTTTAATCTGGAACATTCTTTCTGAAAAATATCATCATTACTCATCATGCAGGCTAGTCTCACACATTAACACTTCACTAAAGCCCTCTTCAGATGAAGGGGTGGCAGCTATCAAACTGGAGTAGGGAAGTTGAGTATGTAGGTTTCTAAACAGAGTAGACTCGAATGTCATATGGGTTTTGTCTTTGATAATAGAAATGTCCAGATAGTTAACCCTGTCCTCCTACACTTCCGTGGTGAGTATCAAAAAATGCATGCTAGAATTTTAAAACTGGAAGAATTGGTCTAACCTCTCCCTAGTTTCGGTCCAAAAAATAATGATGCCATCTAAAAACCAAGCATAGAGGGACCAACTATGGACAAATTCAGAGTTAAAGACTACATTGTTCTCCCGTTGTGCTAGGACTGCTTTGGCGAAGATGGGCACAAGTGGCCCCTATCGCTACTCCTTTAGTTTGTCTGAATAGCTGATTCTCAAACACTATAAAATTGTTTTCTAGAATAACCTCCATAACCTTATCAGCGCTTTCCTGCTGTCAAAGAGTATGCGCCTGAATCTTCTTTACTTAGCAGATGCTCCTTTCAGGGAAGAATCTTTTAAAGTTATTTGTTTGATACCATTTTTTGTTTAGGAATGTTTTAAAACTAAGAGTATCTGTTTAACAGCCTGTCATAAGACTGTTTTGTACTTTTAAATGGGAACGCTTTTTCCCGTCGGCTTAAAAGTTGTTTAAAGTATTAAAAAACATATGTTAAGTTGTCAATCTCGCCTTCATTCTTGCTGGATGGGTTCGGAGCCGAACCTCGGCTCCGACTCGGCCTATACTAAAGCTCGAGAGCTAATTTTACCGGCTCGAGGCAACCCTATATCCCATGATGCTAGGCGGTAATTACCCAGATCTCGTTTGCCGCTTTCGCTAGCGAGGTGCTCTTTTTACCGGCTCACAGGTTAGTGACTTATTTTAAGAAAAATCTTAGTTTTCTACTTAGTTTTCCCGAGAATAGTAGGATATATTTCTAAATAGGCTAGTTTTTCTGTTATTTAAAATTTTTAGTTCCTATTTTTATCCCTTATCCCAGTCATACTCCCCACCCTAGGTTAGGCCTTGGACCCTTCCGTTTTATTCTTTAGTTCCCTCACAGGGATTCTTAGCTGTGTGAGTGTGCCTTTAGTATCCCTGTATCCCTGTCTGTTTGAGTGTGTGGGTGTGTATTTTTCTAACTTTACAATTGTTTTTTTTCCTTTCGACAGCAATATGTTGAAAGAGACAAAGGTCTCAGGCTTCAAGAAGTGTGACTCGTGCTGACAGACTGTCACACTTCTTGTGTTTATTGCCTGGGACCCCTGCACCTGCAGGACTCTTGCTCTGTGTGCCATGCATTCAGCCCAAGAGTCCTGCAGGAGCGCAGGAATAAGTTGATCCTGAGGGGCTTATTAAAGCCCGAAGGTTCCCTGGCTAAGTCCGTGCCGGGGAAGCCTTCGAAGCCACCTAAACCGTCGGCTCTGTGCTCTAAGCCTTTGGATGGTGGCTCACCTTCTACGACACGATCGGCTCCGGCTGGAGCGGATTCCTCTGTATTGCAGCTGCCTGCATCGGCTCCGGCCGGAGCCAATGCCTCCAAGACTCAATCTTCACAGTCTGCTCCGGCCGGAGCCGACGTGTCTACGGCTCCATCGGCTCCACCAATCTCGATGCCCTCCTCATGCAAGAGGTCCAGATCTCCATCTCTGGAATCTAGCCATTCGGCTCCGAGGTCACCTTTACTCTCGGAGCGGAGCCATCGGAGCCATTCCTCTCGGTCTTCCAGGCTTTACGACCATGACCTTGAGAGGGTGGTTATCAGACTGTTAGTCTCAGGCACTGGCCCAAATGCTTCACAGCCCATCTCATCAGACAGTGGCTTCGTCCATACAACCTACTATTCCTCCTTCAACTCTGCCCCAGTGTTCGGAGCTGGAGCTCCTAAGAGCCATGACCATTGTGACTTCAGAGCCGATACCTCCCCCTTCGGCTCCGTCGTCTGCTCCGATCTCGTCCATGGTGCCTTCCTTGGAGGGATCCGGGCGCTTGGACTCTCTCGCCGGCTCCAAGGGGGTGAGTGGCATCGGACCCTTGTCTGACCCCGTTCTCCCTCTCGGAGCGTCGGCGCTGGTGAGTTCGGCCCCGACATCGGCTTGAGAGCCGTCCCTGTCGGTGCCGGCTGGGGTTCCTAGTTCTTCGGAGCGGGAGCCCTCTGGCCTGCCTGATAGGGGCGCCTTCGAGGTCATGAGGAGCGTACTGGCCCCAGTGCCTGTTCTACGGTCAGCTCCATCAGCTCCTCCAACTGTAGTGCCTGCTGAGGTCTCTTCCCACTCTCTCGCCCCCGGCTGTAGAGATCCAACGCCTCAGGTTTCCCCATTGGGAATATCCTCCTCTTCCGAGGTTTCTCCTGATCCATCAGCTGAACCCCCGCGTAAGAGGACATGTAAGAGGAAGCATGTGGACTCTCCTGAGTCCGTCACATCTGATACTGACTTGGATGAGTCGGAAGGATCCCCAAGGACCCCTCTGAGGATGTCTCCTTCTCTGACATCCTTGAAATCCTTAAACAGAGGGGGAACTGGTCTTCTCTTAATCCTTCCGAGGATGAGTCGGTTTACCTGGAGGCTTTTGGTTCTCGACCCTCCACCTCCTGGGTGTCTCCGCCCTTCGACCCCCTTATGGAAGTGGTGGCGCGGAAGGCGTGGACGGCCCCTGATTCAATGGAACCCACCCCACGGAGGCCTTCCAAATTTATAACAGCCCCTACGGATAAGCAATTTTTATCTAAAGGTGTCCCAGTTGATGCCATGGTGGTGGCGGCAGCCACCAAGAAGGAACTGGCTGATCCTTCAGTGCCTATCCATCCACCTAACAAGGAATCTAGGACAATGGATAGGTACGGCAAGCGGATGTTCTCGTCAGCGACCTTTGCCATGCGGTCGCTGAATTACTTATGTCACTTCACCCGTCTTCAAAGAGACATTCTCAAAGAACTGGGTGAAGTTCTACAGGATCCATCAGCTGCTGGGTCTCAGCACAAAATTAACTCACAGCTAGGAACCCTGAATTCCATTGTCAATTCCTCCATGCAGCTTATTTCCTATGCAGCCGATGGAGTGAGTAGGGCCGCAGGCACAGGTGTGGCTTTAAGGCGTCACGCCTGGATGCGGCTTTGCAACTTCGCAGACCCCTTCAAGGCGTCTTTCACTAACTCCCCCTTTGATGGTTCAGCGTTGTTTGGACCTCAAGTGAAAGATAATTTGACCAGATGCGAACAAGATGGCAAAACTCTTTCTGCCATATGAGTCCGATGTCCTTCAAGGATGCATCTGCAGTCATAACATATGGGTTGTCCTGCCTCAGGCAGCCCTTCGGTCGGCCGGATTCCAAAGTCTGGGTCTGGCCTCGGCTGATGTTGCACTTTCCCCGACGTCAGAGTGTCTGGGGTATAAAAGCATCAGCCGACGCCATTTTCCTCGGTCTTTCTTGCCACGCGGTGCCCGAAGCAGAAGCTGTTCGCAAGTGCCGGTCTGTCAGATCCAGAGATTTCTGCTACCGAAGACTTCGAAAAAGCTAAGTTCCCCGTTGGGGACTCTTTCTTGCCTCATAAGGATTTCCATTCTTACTGCCTTCCTTGCTTAGGCCCAGACCACGACGTATCAGCTTGTTTAGCCTGTGTCTCCTTCAACCGACGGACTCTTAGACGTCGGTCGGAGTTTGCAGAAGAGTTTTTTGGAACCGCTTTTGCTTATAAAATGCCGTCGGAGACTCCGACTTCGCATATGGTCAAAAAACGCAAGGAAAAGGACCGACACTCGCGGCTCACGGTTTCGGCTGAAACCACGGCCAGGCCTACCGCGAGTGTCTCTGTTTCGGCTGAAACCGAGTCCACGGCTATTCCTACTACCGAAACCATACCTCTGACCACCGAGGCCAGAGAGGCCCCGGCTGAGTCGGCTTCAGAACTCCCTACCGAAGCTAGTGTTCAGGATTTGTCTGACACCATACCTTTGGACATTTCTACCCCTGCACGTGGGGCAGCTAGGCCCCCAGCTTCTATGTCTATTAAGGCCTTCTCCAGGGCTAAAGCTGCCAAACTTTCAAAAGCTTTGCCTGCCAAACCTACATCCCAGAGGCCTTCCTCTAGTTTTCAGATCCTCAGTCTTGCTGAGGACCTTATCTCCTTAATTAGGGGTTCCCAACCTCACCCAGACAGTGCCTCCCAACCTCCTCCAGACAAAAGGCCCAGGACTGACCCCTCTGAACCTCATTCCTCAGATTACTCCACGGATGGCTCTGATTTGTCAGACCACCAGGAAGGGGCCTACTCGCCTTATGAGGATTCAGATGCAGAAGAATCTATACCTTCGGCCTCCCCCCCCCCTGAAGAATTTTCTTTTGGGGAGACCTTACACTCCATGAGAGAACACTTTCAATGGGCAGGGTCAGGATTTCTCTGATTCTAGAAAAAGATTAAGGACCTTTTTGCATTTGCCCCAGCATAGGCCCTTAGCTATACCTCCGGTTCTAACTGTAATTGATGATGTGTACAATGATGTCAGTACTGCACCTGATTCACTTCCTCCGGCCCCCTCCAAACCTGACAGATATTACAGGGTCCCGGATTCTCACTTCCACCTGTATAAAGCCCATGCTGCAGACCCAGAAACTATTTCTCAGGGCCCTAAAGGGGTTGCAGCGGCTACTGCCAAAAATCACCTACCCTCTGAAAGAGAGTCTAGAGCATTAGAGAGATGGGGAAAAAAGGTTTATACATCTGCTACTCTTTCTGCCAGGGCATTAAACTGTCAATTCCATATGATACAGTACCAAGAATTTTTGTTAGATCAGCTAAATAAGAAACTTTCTGCACCTGAACCCTTAGACCGTAAATCCCTTCAGGATTTGGTACACAACTCACAACAAGGTCAGTAATCATTTCTTAAAATGTGGCTATGATGCACTGGAGGCTTCATTTAGATCAGCTATGACTGGGGCAGTGATTCGCAGGCATGCCTGGCTGAAGGAGCAATCTTTACCAGACCATGCCAAGGCTAAACTCCTCGATGCTCCAATGGAGAAACAACATTTATTTGGCTCCCCTGCACAGGAGATTCTAAAGAAGGTTGAGGAAAAAGCAAAATCTGTGCAAACAGTTAAAGATTTCCTGCAAGTTCAGCCTCCGAGGTTCAGCAGAAACTGGCCTACAAAGAATTGGTCCTTTCCAGATTCCTCCAGAGCACAGAGAGGCATAAACAGGTGCCCTAGAGGCAGAGGTCAATCCAAGGGCCCCTACAGAGGCCGTCAGTGGCAGCCTGCAAACCAGAGGAGTAGTGCAACAGCTACAACTACTACCACTACTACAGGACAGACCCAATGACTTGACTCTGATTCCGCCTACCAGGGATCAACTGGAAGCACCCTTGGGCGGAAAGTTGGCTTTATTCTCGAAAAACTGCCATTGCATTACAAAGGATACATGGACATTGCAAATAATCGACAAGGGATACAGGTTTCACTTCCATACTGTGCCAAAAAGAGTCGGAATGCCAAACCTTCCACCAAACCAGAAGGCAGAGGCTTTAAGACAAATCAGCAAGTTACTTCAGATGAAAGCTATAGAAAGGGTACCATCTACAGAACAAGGCCAAGGATTTTACTCCAGACTATTCCTTGTGCCAAGAAAAGAAACCCAATGGAGGCCTATACTCGACCTGTCCGCACTGAACACTCATCTCATTGTGCCAAAATTCAAAATGCTGACCCTACAGCAACTTCTTCCCATGTTGGGCAAGGAGTCTTGGCTGGTCACTCTAGATCTCAAGGAGGCATACCTGCACGTCCCTATCCGACCAGATTGCAGAAGACACCTCAGATTTCTTGCAGGATCAGAGCATTATCAATTCTCAGCATTACCCTTTGGCTTATCTACTGCGCCCAGAGTATTCACGAAATGCCTGGCATCAGTAATTGCACACTGCAGACTTCAGGGAATTCAAATTTATCCATACCTGGACGACTGCCTAATACAAGCGGACAACAAGAAGAAATTGTTAAAGGACTTGGCCTATGCCATACACCTGCTACAAACCTTGGGATACACAGTCAACTTCCAAAAGTCAAGACTAGTACCATCCCAAAGGATAACCTTTTTGGGTGCGGATCTGGACACAATCACTCAGATGGCTTTTCTCACAGAAGAAAACAAAAACAACTTCCAGATTACTTCATGACTCTGACAAGACAAACTCAGCTTACTGCAAGGAAAGTCCTGCAGGCCCTGGGTTACATGGCATCCTGCATAATTTTAATTCCACATGCCAGGTTGCACATGAGGAAATTACAATGGTACCTAAGGAATGTATGGTCTCAACACAGTCACAGTCTAGAAACCATGATACAAATCATTCCATGCCTTCAGAAGGAATTCCTGTGGTGGGCTCAGGCCTGCCAGTCCAACAGAGGGTTGCCTTTCAACAAACCAAAGACAAGGCAGACCATCACCACGGACGCCTCAGACCGAGGATGGGGAGCACACATGGAGGACAAACGTATCCAAGGCCAATGGCCTCAAGGGCAGCTAAGCATGCACATAAACCAAAAGGAAATGCTGGCAGTAAGGCATGCAATCGAGGCATTCAGACCCTTCCTCCAGCAAGGACATCTGTTAATATGGACAGACAACACCACGGTCATGTGGTACATAAACAAACAGGGAGGCACACATTCCTACCCTCTATGCCGGATGGCTATGAATCTGTGGAACCTATGCCTGAATCTCAATGTCCAGCTGCAGGCCAACTTCGTACCAGGAAAAGAGAATACACTAGCGGACAGCTTAAGCAGAACTACCATGGATGCACACGAATGGATGCTGCATCCAGACATCTTCAAACTCATAACAAAGAAATGGGGAATCCCAGAGATAGATCTGTTCGCCTCCCCACTCAACCACCAACTGACGAAATTCTGCTCAAGGACATACCACCCACAAGCCTGGAGGGTGGACTCTCTCTCTTTCAGCTGGAATGCCCTAACAGTATATGCTTTTCCACCTCTCCCATTGATGTACAAGGTTCTACTGAAGATCAGGGAGGAACAGCCAAAAGTCATACTAATAGCTCCGGACTGGCCAAGACAACATTGGTACCCACTATTGAGAAGCATGTCTCAGGCAAACTCATGGCCTCTTCCCCTATGGCCTCTTCTTCTAACGCAGAACAATTTCAAGGCCATGCATCCCAACTTGAAAACATTGCAGCTAACTGCCTGGAAGATTCCTTAAAGCCCAACCAAACTGTTTTATCTCAGAGGGTGAAGGGCATTATCCTGGAGGCTCGCAGACCTTCCACAAGAAAAACATACTCAGCTAAATGGAAGAGATTTCTCATTTGGAGCGCATCAAAGGGCACAGATGTCACAGTGGCAAATCTAGCACACATCCTAGAATACTTAGCAGAACTGTTCCACAATGGCCTGTCTTACTCATCCATTAAGATTCATGCTTTAGCAATTTCAGCAGAATACAATATGGATCCACCTATCTTCTCACACCCTCTTCTCAGACAGTTTTTGAGAGAGATCAAAAATGTTAAACCTCCAAGAAGACCCCCCCCCCCCCTACCTGCATGGGATCTCAATTTTGTGCTGGAAAAACTGACACTACCTCCTTTTGAACCAGCAGCATCAGCAGACCTCCAGTTTTTATCTTGGAAAACTGCATTCCTTCTGGCAATCACTTCAGCAAGAAGAGTATCTGAGTTACAGGCATTAATGGCAGTACAGCCTTTTCTTATTTTTCACCAGGATAGAGTGTCACTGAGAACCAATCCTACTTTCATGCCAAAGGTGGTATCTAGGGTATCCTTGAACCAAGCTATTCACTTGCCTATGTTCTTCCCTAACCCACAGAACAAGGGGGAAAAACTTTTGCACACCTTGGATATACACAGACAACTACGCTACTATTTGGACAGAACTAAAACTAACAGAAAACTGACCAACTTTTTGTAGCATATGCAACTGGGGTGCAAGGAAGAGCAATTTCCAAACAGACAATTTCAAAATGGATAGGAAATTGCATTCGTTATTGCTACTCCTTTCATGGAAAGACAGTTCCTGAAAATATCAGGCCTCACTCCACAAGGGCCACAGCCACCACTACAGCCTTCCTACGAGGGGTGGCTACCAAGGACATTTTAGAAGCTGCTACTTGGAGCTCCGTACATACATTTGCCAAGCATTACAATCTACCTTTATACTCCAGATCCCGAGCAGGGTTTGCAACTGCAGTACTGCAAGGGATCTTAACTACACCATAATTCTCTTACTACCTCCTCCCACAGATTGGCTATGGTATTCTACCCATATGTTATGACTGCAGATGCATCCTTGAAGGACATAGTACAGTTTTGTACCTACCATAAATGTAGATGTCCGATAGGTATGCATCTGCAGTCAGGATTACCCTCCCTCCTTCCCCTCTGTGGTATTCCTAGGGTGCTTACCCCTCTTTCAGCTAGCTGGGGGAATCTATTATGGTGTATTTGTTTGTTTGTTTGTTTATATATGTATATAATTTGCAAATGTTTGGAAATTTTCAGCTTTTATCCAAATTTAGCCTTCCTAGAGGGCACCTGGCCTCTGGGGCAAGAGAGACTGAGGAAAATGGCGTCGGCTGATGCTTTTATACCCCAGACACTCTGACGTCGGTGAAAGTGCGACATCAGCCGAGGCCAGACCCAGACTTTGGAATCCGGCCGACCGAAGGGCTGCCTGAGGCAGGACAACCCATATGTTATGACTGCAGATGCATACCTATCGGACATCTACATTTATGGTAGGTACAAAACTGTACTTTTTTCAATCCCATCTAGACCATATCCTAAGGGTCAAAAGGGTGGAAAAATGTGGTTCCGCAAATCACAAGGAGTCACGCCTGATGCAAGAGGTCAGTTCCTCCCTAGAGGCAGAGGGGGGGGAACAACAACAACAGACGCTGTCCAAGAGGCAGAGGGGGTCCGCAGAATCAGGGTAGCGGAGAAACCCTCTCTGACAAACCCTTCCAGCATCCCTGAAGTGCTGCCCGACTGTCCACCTTCGGAGGCAGTCGGGGGAAGATTATCGCTGTACCCACAAGCCTGGCTCTCCCTCACTCAAGAAAAATGGGTGCAGTCGATTATATCCGAGGGTTACAAAATCCCCTTTATCCAAACCCCAACTATTCAAATGGGCTCTCTTCCAGACGTTCCACCCAGTCTAAGGGAATAAGCAGCACTAGAAATATCAAAGCTGCTAAAAAAGAGAGCCATCCAACCAGTCCCAGCAGACCAACTAGGATCTGGAGTCTACTCAAAGTTCTTTTTGGTACCAAAAAAATCAGGGGACTGGAAGCCAATATTGGATCTCAGCAAACTAAACAAGTTTGTAAAAAGAACGAGGTTCCGGATGGTCACGCTACAGTCCATTCTACCCCTTCTGGGCAAGGACAATTGGATGTGCTCAGTGGACCTTCAGGATGCGTACTATCACATCAAAATACACAGGCGCTCCAGAAGGTTTCTCCGCTTCCGGCTGGGGGCCAGTCACTACCAGTTCAGAGCCGTGCCCTTTGGCCTCACTACAGCCCCCCTGAGTGTTCACCAAATGTATGGCAGCGGTTACGGCTCACCTGAGATGTCAAGGATTCCAGGTGTTTCCATACCTAGATGACTGGCTCCTCACTGCCATCACCAGGCATCAACTTCTTCAAGCCAGAGACTACACCATTCACATTTGCAAAGAGCTAGGTATCTCTCTAAATTTCGAAAAGTCTGACTTGTCGCCTTGTCAGTCTATTACCTTCATAGGCGCCACCTTGGACACCGTTCAGCTCTCAGCAAAGTTAACAGAGCAGAGGGTCTTAGATATTCAAAATCATGTTCACGTCCTCCTTCAGAGCAACAAAATTCAGGCCAGGTATGTTCTGAAAGTGTTAGGTCTCATGGCGGCAGCCATTACGCTTCTTCCCCTTGCCCGCTTTTACATGCGGCTTCTTCAGTGGATGCTTTTCTCCCAGTGGTCCTTCCAACAGCTCCCTATGACACACAAGATCTTAATAACTCTATCTTGCAAAAAACATCTGTCTTGGTGGATGGTCTCCCCTCAAGTTCATCAGGGCAATCCATTTACTCCTCCCCTCCTGGTCGCCACGGTCACATCGGACGCCTCCCCGATTGGGTGGGGGGGCGTTTTCAGGGCAGGACAGTCCATGGCACATGGCAACCTTTCGAATGCCACTTGCACATAAACGTCCTGGAGATGAAAGCAGTGCTTTTGACGTTGCAAGCCCTCCAAGACTCTCTTCCCCTGGGGACTATTGCAATTCAAACGGACAATATGTCCGTAGTATGGTATATCAACAAGCAGGGCAGAACCAAGTCCTATCCCCTGTGTCGAGAAGCACTCAGACTCTGGCAATTGGCGATCTTTTCTCAGTGGTTTCTGATAGCAATGCATATCCCCAGGAAGTCCAATGTCGTAACGGACAGGCTGAGCAGAGCTATTCTCATGCCCCACGAGTGGTCTCTCAAGCAATCGGTGACGGAGGAAGTTTTTCGGAAGTGGGGTTTCCTTGCTGCGATCTTTTTGCAACACCACAAAACAGCAAGTGCCTCGACTTCTTCACTCTCTTCCCCCTTCCAGGCCATCCCCCCAGAGACGCTCTAGTCCATGATTGGCCTCGGGGACTTCTCTACGCCTTTCCCTGCTTTCCATTAATCACACAGATAATTCAGAAAACTACCGCCTTGAGAGCCAAGATGATTCTCATTGCCCCTTATTGGCTTTGACAGATATGGTTCCCTTTCCTGCATCGTTATCTTTTGGAGCAGCCTTGGCATCTGGATCCAGTGCCAGATCTTTTGGCCCATCAGTCAGGCCAGCTGCACCAATCCCTCCAATCTCTCAACCTCACAGCTTGGTTGCTCCACTTCCATCCCTAGCCAGGCTTCCAATGATTTCAAATTCTGTCCGGGATATTATCGTAGCTTCCCTTAAGTCTTCCACCAGAAGGATGTATGCTAGTAAGTGGCAACGTTTTTCCTTCTGGGCAAAGGCTAGGAATATAGATCCCTTCACTGCTCCAATACACTCGGTCTTGGATTTCTTAGCTGAAATTTTTCATTCAGGGTCTTCTTCCTCTACAGTAAAAGTTCAGTTAGCAGCCATTTCAAATTTTCACATAGGCCTGTCGGACTCCAGTATTATGTCCCATAAGCTTTGCAAGGCATTCCTCAGAGGTATCTTTTTACTTAAGCCCCCGATCAAAGACCCCCCACCACAGTGGGATTTAAACTTAGTTTTAGCATCCTTGATTCTCCCTCCCTTTGAACCTGTGGCTTCCTGTTCATTGAAGTTACTTTCCTGGAAGACACTCTTCCTAGTCGCCATTACATCTGCTAGGAGAGTATCTGAACTTCATGCCCTTTGCATTCATCCTCCTTATTTAGTTTTCCACAAAGACAGAGTTTCTCTAAGAACTAACCCATCTTTTTTACCCAAGGTGGCTTCTCAGGCAAATTTAAATCAATCTATTGATCTTCCAGTTTTCTTCCTTAATCATTCAAACAGGGCGGAGCAAAAACTGCATTGCCTGGACATTCATCGTGAGCTCCGCTACTATCTGGACAGAACAAAACAAATCAGGAAATCTGATCAACTCTTTTTGTCTTATGCAGAAAGTAGAAAGGGCCTTCCGGTATCCAAAGTAACCCTGTCTAGGTGGCTGTCTTCTGTGATTACCTGTATTTATCAACTCAGAGGTAAAGAATTGCCTTCTAGGCCAAGAGCCCATTCAACCAGAGCGTTAGCTACATCTGCAGCCTTTCAGGCTAGATTGCCAGCAGACACCATCTGTGCGGCAGCCGCATGGGCCTCTCCTCATACCTTTGTTACACATTACAAATTGGACATGGCCTCCAGGAACAGGGCAAATTTTGGTTCCACCGTTCTCAAGAGTCTGTTCCAATGAGCCACCCAGGATGAAGGTGCTAGGAACGCGGTCCCATCCAGCAAGAATGAAGGCGAGATTGACAACTTAACATTGAGAAGTTATGTACCTACCATAACGTTCCATGTTAGTTGTCTTCTCTCGCCTTCTTTTTTGCATCCCGCCCACCATCCCCCTAGCCTGGACAGACAGAGAGGTTTTCCCCTTCTTCGAAGGGACCTTATCTTGCACTATTCCAAGCCCAAACAGTTGGTCTTGGGGTAGTTACAACTTTAGATAGTGATATTTGGGGAGTTCTTCTTTCTCCTCCTCCACCTCAGTGGGGAGACTGAATTGGCTATTGTTTATCAGCTACCAAACGAGATCTGGGTAGTTACCACCTAGCATCATGGGATATAGGGTTGCCTCGAGCCGGTAAAATTAGCTCTCGAGCTTTAGTATAGGCCGAGTCGGAGCCGAGGTTCGGCTCCGAACCCATCCAGCAAGAAAGAAGGCGAGAGAAGACAACTAACATGGAACGTTATGGTAGGTACATAACTTCTCATTTTTTTCTAAGGAGAAATTGTATTTATTTTACATTTTGGGTTTGGCAAAGTGTTTTAACTTGCTTTTTACTGTGTTTTTCTGTTTTAAAAGTGCATTTAAAGACTTTACATTTTCACTTCCTTTAGCTGTTTGCTTTCCACGGGAAAAGGACACCATTTTCAGCTTGACCATGGAACAAAACTATAGGTCCCACTGTTCATTTTTTTGTGTGTCTGGAAGAAAGACTAAACAGCTTTTGCCACCAAAGTAGGCTAGCCATTTGTCTCAGCTATAGGTGGGTGACTATGCTGTGGCTATTAGTTGTAACTCAGACTACTCATCTTTTACCCCGATCCATCTGGTGTTGTGTCTTCAGCCACATCTTCTGCAGCTGTTGGGTTCCCCACAGTAAGTGGCAAAGGAGAGCTACTGTTCTCAGCCCTGGAAGAGGGAATAGGGTGGGCTTCCTTGTTTTGTCAGAGTGTTGTGCCCATCCCTGGGCAACTGCTGCTTCTATTAATAAGACTGTTGGCCCCATTCTTCCTGTCAAAAAGAAACAGAAATCTAAACACTTACTCTTCTCCTCAAATTTCCTTGTACATGAGTAATTTATTGGCTCTGGCTCAGGGTTTAATTCAGGCTGTTGATCCTTCTTATAAAGTAGTAGTTTCTGATAAAAGAAAGAGGGGTACTTGTTTTCCAGATGCAGGGGTTTCTTCTCGAATTTCTGAATTCAGACTCAGTGGAGAACTCAAGTTTCTGATCTCCCCTATGGCAGTTTCTCTTTCTGTGAGACCAAAGTGGCCCAGAATTTTCAATGGGATAACACTGAGGTTTGTCGGTCCCTCAGAAAATGCTATTTCCAGAACCTTTATCTATTCTTCCAGTTATGTCAGCTTTGGAGGATGTGTGTGTTACTGCCAGCAGTTTTCCTGATAGTCTGTTAGCTGACCCTAAAAAGGCAGATTGAGGTTTAAAGTTCCTCAGTCTTAAGTTTTATACACTCTTCCTAAACCTGACCCAGTAGCTGTAGCTCTACTTAATCCTAGTGCTGCTAAACATTTAGTTAATTCCAATCCTTCTCTTTCTGATAAGGGTACTTTTCCGTTATCGGGGCAACATATGTCATGAGCAGTTAGAGTCCCTTGAAATGCTTAATGGTATTAGAACGGCCTTGCTTGGCAGTTGTCTGAGTGGGTACTGTGCTTTAGCTGTTTATCTTTAGTAAGATGCATAAGTTTGGTCACATTTATTAATCACACTGAAGAGTTTCAAGTTCTGTAGTGTATTTCTTCAGATTTGTCAGCGAACTCGGGATACAACTGAAATGTGACCGAAGTTGTAAGTGCACAGTACCCACTCATATATATATATATATATATATATATATATATATATATATATGTATATATATGGCTCCTGCTTAATTTGAAGCAGACGCTATAAAACGGGATCACCTTTTAACGGTTCGGCTTTGTTTATTTCCTAATGCTATAGACATGTGGGGGGCAGCAGTCCTCGGGAAACAGAAAGGTTGCCACGACACAGAAACACCCTGAGTACATGTTAACATTTTCTCCTGATGTTCAAATTTCTCAAAGTTATTTCGGAACTTCAGGGCTAACAGCTGTGCGATCATTGCGTAACTGTTGCCCCGTTTATGGAAATGTACCCTGATAAGGATGGGAAGATTATTGATAAAAAGTGTATGTTTCTGCAACTTTGATTTTCAGAAGTTTGAATTGTTAGGGTCCCATGTTAAGGTTTGTTTTGACTGATTGTTAAAGTATAAGAAATGTATTGTCTGCAGTGTTTTTTTTGTGAAGAAATATCTGCTTTAAGTTAGCTTAATCTTTTGTGCTAGTCACCACTCAATGTTTACAGTTTGTGTTTGATTCAGTTAGTACTTCACTGGTACAGTATTGAAGAGATGTGCCTGGCTGTGTTATCATAAACTCCCATATGATGTTAAAAATTAGATTTTTACATTCTTCTTTGGCTAGAGGTTTAGTTTTTGGCTCCTCTACTGCATAGGTGATCGAAAAGTGTGATGAGAAGGTAAGTTGTTAGAAGAGTTTTTTAGCCTTTCTTTTCTAAACTTTTCAAATTTTTTAAGGGATTATCTAACCTCTCATTCAGTTTTGGCAGAAAAACAAAACAAAACGTCTCAGCAAAATGCATATAAACAGATGTTTAAGGAGAAATGGCAAGGTGATTCCAAAAAGAATTAAGGAAGTCCCCAAAACCAAGGACAGTCTAACTAGTAGTCAAAATGTATGTTTAAGGGATCCCCACCAGTCCATTTTCCTTCCAGAAAGTCTGAATCTTCACTTTCCTCTTTTGCAACAGATAGTTTCAGACAGATGGATTTTGAAGATAACTCTTTCTAGGGGCTAATCTGTCATCCACTGGACCAGAATCTCTTATTTCCAGTCGTCCTTCATCGCATGCTGTCCCTGAGAGTGATGGAACCAGTTTCTCCTTCCCAGATGGGGAAAAAAATATTTATTCCAGGACGTTTTTAGTGTCAAGACCAATTCTGGGTATTTCTTAAACCTGTTTGCGATGGTGCCCAAGTTCAAAATGATGTCGCTTCACAACCTTTTACCATTTCTTTCTTGTTTAATTTTTTTGTAGTAACTCTAGATTTAAAAGGTGTTTTCCATCGCATCCCTATTCATCCAGACATCACGCATTTCTTAAGAGTATGTGTGTGTGGATCACATTATCAGTTCACTGTCTTCCCTTTGGACTATCCACTGCACCAGGAGTGTTCACACAAAGTGTCTAGCTCCAGTTATAGCTTATTGTAGGCTACAGGTTAACATATTTTTTTCCATTTCTAGATGACTTGCTTATCTTCTCAGAGTCATTTTCAAAGTGTCAGGAATTTCTCACTTGAGTTAGAGATCTCTTACACAACCTGGAATTCCAGGAGAGCATCCAGAAATCTTTTTTTGACTCCTTTTACACAGTTTTGTGATCCTGGGGTGTCAGCTAGACACCTCAGTTTAAAGAGTTTTTCTTCCACAAGAAAAAATAGATCTATGTCTAGATCTATTTGTAGGGTTTTCCACTCCAACTTCGTTGGCTGCAAGGGAATACCTTAGGATTATGGGTCTCCTTGCATCTGTAATTCTCATGATACCCCTGGCAAGATTCCACATGAGAAAGATACAGTGGTATCCAAAGTCTCTTTGGTCCAAACACCAATATCCTTTTGTCTTTCAAGTCCAAGTGCTGGGATTTGTCAGAAGGTAAACCATTTGGTGATGACAGCAAATGTCCTTAAATCCAGGTCTCCCCTTTTCCCTCCCTGTTCTAAAGCAGTCAGTCCCCAATGATGCCTTGAACTTTGCTTGGGGAGCAGTTTCAGGTGGGATGAAAGTGAAAGGTTTATGGTTCACCAAACCCAGGTGCAAGCACATAAATGTAAAAGAGATGCTTTCCCTGATCAAGAAACTCAGCTCTCTGAATCAGCTTTGGACTCTGTGACCTCTTGAAATCATTACAGACAGCACCACAGTAATGTGGTATATTAAGCAAGGGGGAGAACCAGGCCTTACCCCTTTACAGACTAGCCATGTTAGCTTGGCTTATAGCTTCACAGCACAGTACCACTCTGCAAGCATCTTATATTCCGTCAGAGCAAAACTGTGTGGCAGACAAGTTCAGCATGGCAAGGAAAGACCCTCACAAATGGAAACTAAATCAGGGAATGTTCCAATATTTGATCCCTTTGTGGGGAGTTCAAGTAGACCTATTTGCCTCCTGTGTGAACAGTCAGCTGACAAGATTTTGCTCCAGGACTCTGTTCAAAGGGTCTGAGAGACAGATGCCTTTTCTTTTCCTTGAACAGGAGTATTACTGTATGTTTTTCCACCATTTTCACTGATAGCTTGGGTACTTCTGAATGTTTAGAAGGAATTCCCAAAGGTCATTGTGGTGACTTCCTTCTAGCCTAGCCAGTAGTGATGGTTCATTCCTTTGGAAATGGCCAGGGGCAATTATTAGAAGCTTCCTCACATAATGGATCTACTCACACAAGAACAAATGTATTTGGTACAGCTTGACATTAGTCAACTTCACTTGACTGCCTGGGTGATAGGGTCTTAATTCCTTTAAGGCACCTGTTTACTGAGGACGTACAGCAGGTACTAATGGAGGCAAGAAAGACTGCTACTAGTATTTCATATATTAGCAAATGGAAAAGGTTTTCTAGTTGGTGCCACCAACATAACCAGCATCCATTCAGGGCTAGTTGTTGTCTGGTTTTACAATATTTGTGAGAGTTACTATCCAATGGCCTTTCTTATTCCTCTATCAAGTTTAATTTATCAGCCATGCCAGCATGCCTGCCCATGGATCCTCCTCTTAAAATGTATTCTCATGTAAAAATGCTTTTGAAAGGGATTTTGCCCAAGAGGTCACCAGGTAAACAGGTGGCCCCTCCTTGGGATCTTAACTTTGTTTTAGAGATAACATTTGCTGCATTTGAACCAGATAACCTGACTGACTTGAGGTTCTTAACATGGAAAACAATTTTACTGATTTCTGTGACTTCTGCAAGAAGAGTATCTGAATTGCAAGCTCTTGGTGTGAGTAAACCCTTTCTCATTTTCCACAGGAAAAGGGTTTCTTTGAGAACTATTCCTTCTTTGATGCCTAAATTGGTATTCAGGTTACTTTAAACCAATCTGTTCATCTCCGTTTTCTTTCCTGAGCCCAACAATCAAGGGACAAAGGGTGCTCCATACCTTGGATGTCCACAGACAACTCTGGTACTATTTTGACATAACTAAATCTTTCAGCTCTTCAGATCAGTTGTTAATTTCTTTCAAAGGTAAGAAAACGGGACAAACTGTGTCGAAATGTGACTATTTCCAAGTGGTTGTCTAAGGCCATTAGTCTTTGTTATGCTCACCATAGTATGTAACTGTTCCAGGCAGGGTCAAAGCCCACTCTACCAAGGTCTTTGCTTCATCTATGGCTTTTTGGAAAGGGTTGGATTCTAGATGCATTCTAGAAGCTGCTACTTGGTCCTTTGTACAAAGGAGTGCAAGGTTGATTCCTTCTCTGTGTACAGGTCAGGCTTTGCTAGGATCATTCTCCAGGAGCTCTTGGACTCTTGTCCTTCCACTTTCCAAATGTGGTAAGCTAGGATAATTTATCCATATACATAAGGCTACTGCAGCACTGATCAGCATGATGAACAAGTTATAGTTGTGTAAGTAAACTCACTGCTGCAGTAGCCACTCTCTTCCATCATTCCCCCATTTTTTATGTGTTTTTTATGACAGGATGTGGACATTTATTTTTTGTTCTTCCTAACTTTGATCTGTCAGGGCTCAGCCTCCCTCTCTCTGTTGGCAGGAAAGCTCTGAAGGGGTTGACTCCCAAACTTGTATTTTAGTCTGCTCAGCTTGATATGCTTGACAGTTTGGGTACACGATAGGTTCCCTGAAACTTTGGAAGCTGGATGGCAGTTGCATCCTTGGCAGGATATAACCTGTGTAGCTAAGGCTAAAGCACCAGTGATCATTCAAACATTTACCATTATGGTAAGGTTGCTTGCACAACTGCACATCTGATTGTCATTTTCTTTCATTCCTCAATGAATGGGTCTCAGATCCGACTCAACCACTTTTCTATAGATTCTTGGGTCCGACTCTTGAGCTCCTCCTTTTACCGATAATGCCCCTGACCGCTGCTTTACCCCAGATCTCATTTGCCACTCTAAAGATTCGATCAGGATTGCATTCTGTTGAGCTCAGGCAGTTTTTTTTCCTTTAAATTAGTGAGTACTAACTTTACAGTTTTATTTTCTTAACCTGTATATAATTTTTCTGTAGCCATCCTCTCTTTAAACACTCTGTTAATTTCCTTTTTACTGTCTTTTGGTATCTCTCTCTACCATCATTAGTATTGCCTCTTCTTCATTACCTTCTTAGAAAGTAGTATTGTTACCATTGTTGGTAAAGCTTCTTATAAGGTAGTATTGTAAAGCTTCTTCTTTTCCTCTGTATCCTTCATTCTTTGTGTAAAAAAAAAAAAAAAAAAAAAAAATCTGTCTCTATTTTTTCTCACTTTGCTGGATTTGGGCTTTTGGCATAGTTTGTAGTTACGGCTGAAAAGCCTACTGCTTTTAAAAAGTGCACTTCCTGTGGGGATAAGATTCACAACTCTGATGCACACAAGAAGTGCATTTATTGTTTAGGTTTCTCTCATTTAGGCAGTCCTTGTACTATTTGCGCTGGTTTCAGTACCAGAGCTATCAGTGATCAACATAACAAGCTAGTACTTAAGGGCATTATTCCTCCTCCTGCACCTGCTTCTTCAATTTCAACTTCAGGGAGTCAAACTCCCTCACAGAAATCTAAATCTGTGGAGCCCAGGGAACAAAGAAAGTGCTCTCCTGTCTGGTCTCCCAAAACTACACCGACATTGGAGCCACTAGCTAAGATCCCAAAGCACTCTGGTCAGAAAACTCTGGATCCAACTCCTTTAGCTTCAAATTCTCTTCACCTCCAGAGTCTCAACTTCTCTCTGGAACCAGTGTCCACAAGACTCTGATCTCCTTTCTTATAGGAAACACCAAGAAAGTTATCACAACTTCCTTCCACTTCCTGTTCGATCAGGTCCTCCCGAAGTCTTTCCAAAGCAGATGCGAATAGGATGATAAGAAAATTTTACAGAACACAGATCCTGATGGGGGTTTTACAGACTCTGTCTCCCATTGTATTCGTGAGCCTTAAGCCTTCCTCTCATATCATTGCTCCTTCTCCAATCCGACATACTCTTTTGGAGCCCTTAGATCCAAGACCTGCAAGAGTCGAAGCATCAGATCCAAAGATGCCTTCATATTCGACTTTAGCTACTTCCCTGACCTGTTCAGCATGAAGCTTTTGGAGATGTCTCTTCCCCTCAGAGCCTTGGTGCTGAACAGCTTGGCTCTGACTCCTCCCTCAGAGTGGAGGATCAGAGGAGACCTGGGTTTATTTGATCTGAGAGTTTCAGCTATGGTGAGGTTGGCCTTGGCTTCTCCTGGTCTGTCTGTGTTTGAAGTGGTGGAGAGGGTTTTGTCTCGCCTGAGAACTGTTTTGACCCTTAACTCCTCCGATTGTATTCCTGTTCCACCTTCAGATTCTGTTTCAGAGTCTCTTCTCCCTACTCCACAGGGACAGCCAGCCCGTAAGAGCTTACAGGCAGTTCCAGTTAGGGAACTCCCCAACTCTTCCTATACTTCTCTAGAAGTCCCTGGAAGACATTGTGCAAAAGGAGGCACTTGGATTCCCCTCAGGAATCTTTAACCGATGATACTGATTTTGATGAAGGGGGAAGGGTCCCCAAGATCACCACCAAATGACGTCTACTTTGGAGACATTCTAGAAATCCTACACCAAAAAGGTGGTTGGTCCTTCGAAACCCATTCCCAGGAGTCGTCCTTGTTTCTAGAAGCTTTCATATCTAGCCTATCTATGTCTTGGGTTATAGATCTCGTCTCCGAAGGACATGGAAGGAGCCGGGTACTGTAGAACTGATTCCTCAGTGTCCGGATAAGATCTTTGGTGCACCTAAGGATAGACAGTTTTGAAGTAAAGAAATCTCCATAGATACCATGGTTATTGTGGCAGCCACCAAAAAGGACCTGCTGAACAGAGCTCTTCTGTCCATCCCCCTAATAGAGAATCTAGGATGTTGGCGAGATACAGAAAGTGAGTTTATTCCTCAGCAACCTTTGCCTTATGGTCGTTTAACTATCCGACGCACTTTACTAGATTACAGAGGGACTTAATTAAGGAAATCTCTAACTCTACCCCTGGGTCCATGATGCCGGAGGAAGAGAAGGCTTATTCTTCACGACTGGCCACCTTACAATCAATATTGAATGTGTCCATGAGGCTAAACTCCCATGCAGCTTGAGGGTTCCTCATGGGCCGCAGATTCAGTCATAGCCATCAGGAGACATGCCTGGATGTGATTGTGAGATTTTTCCAGAGCCCTTTAAAGCATCATTCATCAGTGATCCCTTTGATGGATCTTCTGTGTTTGGGCCCACCATTAAAGATGCACTTTCCCACAGTGTGCAAGATGGAAAGATCTGGTCTGTTGGGGGAATCCATTTTTCTACCCTGCAGAGACGTTTTTTCAGGGATCAACGTGGTGGTAAGAAGATGTGATTCCATAAATCTCAAGGGCCATTTCAAGACTCATGCAGAAAATTTTCTTCCAGAGGCAGAGGAGGAAATCATAATGGAAGATGCCATCCACGTGGCAGATGGGGTCTGCAAAACCAAGGGTTCCTACATTCCTTCTTGGATAGACCCATTCAGTGCTGCTGAATGCTTTCCCAACTGTTCTTCTGTAGAGGCAGTCAGGGGCACTTATCTTTGCACAAAAATAAAGTGGTGGAATCAAACAGACCCAAAAAGAGCAATAATATAAAATAAAAAGGTGTTGCAGCTGGAGAGTAAAAAACACACTTGAATTTATAATGATGAAAAAATAGGTAAGCAGTTTCAAGGTTGCCCTCTTTTTCAGACCTTAATAAAATAAACTCGCATTTTAAAATTTTTAAATACAGTCGACAGCCAATAAAAAAAACACATTTGCTAAAGAGGCAAACCTCTTTTTCTTAAAAGAGGTTTTAAGGAGACAGCACTATTCAGGCCAGGTGGAACGTTAGCTTTAAAATCAACAATCCATCTTAGCTCAATGTACTCTGTTTCATTACATAAATCTCCCTCTCTTTGACTCTCATTAATTTTCTGTAAAACCAAAAACTTAAAATTATGATCCATACCGCACTCAGATACATGTTTGGCCAGTGCATTTGTCAATTTGTTGTGTTTTTTATTGGCTGTCAATTGTATTTAAAATTTTTAATATGTGAGTTTATTGTATTAAGGTCTGAAGAAGAGGGCAACCTCGAAAGTGCTTACCTATTTTTTCATCATTGTAAATTAGTGTGTTTTTACTCTCCAGCCACAACGCCTTTTTATTTTATATTATTGCACTTATCTTTGCACCCAGATGCTTGGACAGTCATCACAGAAGATACATGGGTGCAAAGGATCGTACCCAGAGGATATTTCATTCACCTTTTTACAAATTTCTTCAATGAAAAGAAAACTTCTCCCTGATGTTCCACCCAGTCAGTGGGAGTTAGCGGCTCTGGAGATTCAAAAGCTGATAGACAAAAGAGTCATCCAAGGGGTCCCATCAGATCATAAAGGATCCAGAATTTACTAACGGTTCTTTTTATTGCCAAAGAAAACAGGGGACCTGAGACCTATCTTGGATCTCAGTTATCTCATTCAGTTTGTAAAGAACTCCAACTCCTGGATGGTCGCAGTTCAGTCCATTGTGCCTCTGTTACAGAAGAATGACTGGATGTGCTGTATAGATCTTTAGGACATATACTGTCACAACAAAACGAATAGGTGCTCTTGAAAATACCAACGCTTCTGGCTGGGAGCCAGTAATTGACAGTTCAGAGCCCTGCTCTTCGGTCTCACCACAGCCCCTAGGGTGTTCACCAAATGCATGGCAGTGATAGCAGCTCATCTCAGACAGCATAGATTCTGTGTTTCCTTATCTAGATGACTGGCTCCTTAAAACACCAACCAGGCATTTCCTAGAAAAAGCTAGGGATTACTTACTCCAGTTGTCTCAATTCCTGGGGATCACAATTAATCTTTCCAAGTCCCATCTTCAACTGATTCAAGTCTTGGAGTGCATAGGGGTTGCCTAGATACAGTCAATCATTCATAGGTTTATAGGTGTGTACTAGGCTAATGGCCTTGGAGCCTTTACAAGCCCAGCTCATAGAATTACCCTGGCGCCACCCAACCTTAGTTCCTAGTGCCTCTGTAGAGTAGAGCCACTGGAGTGATCCCCAGCATGAATTTTCTATTTCCCATCCACTCATCAAGATCTCTCTTGAAGAGGGCCAGTGAGGTGCTCTGCTTGACATGTATGGAAAGTCTATTCCATAGCATGGGCAGTCTTTGGGTTATGAACCTGTCCCTCCAGCATGTTTTGTTGATTGTGGTAATGAGGTTGAGGTCTCTGGAGCAGGTGGTGTGGAGGGATTGGGATTTCTTTAGATATAGCATTTCTAACAGAACTGGGTCAGACATGGCTTTGTAAGTCGAGCAGAGATCGCCTCTAAGTAGGCGACATGAGACTGAGAATAGTTGAGTCTGTCCATATAGGACAAGTGTTTAAGACCTAGGATCCTCTTTGTGAGGTACTTTTGCGGCCTCTCCAGTTGTTGCAGGTGTCTAGTGAGGTACATGCCAAATGGGCCATTGTACTCTATGATTGGCCTAATGAGGGAAGAGTAGAGGGAGGCAATGACCTCTTTCTGCCTGTATGCAAAATCCTTAGTAATGAGACGTGCCACATAGAAGGACTTTCTGACCATGGTAGCAACGTGGTGGTCAAAAGAGAGGTTGCTGTCAACCTGTGTTCCCAGATCTCTTATAACGCCTTCTGTGTTCAGTGGGCTACCATCTATGTGGTAATTCAAGGGAACCGGGTTTTTCCCAAAGGGGATGAAGACACATTTTTTGGCATTGAGCTTAAGGCCATGGTTCTGACACCAGTCGTTGGTCTCATTGAGGCCTTTCTGTAGAATGTCAAGATCACTTGGGGAGTTAATAATAGCTCCCAACTTGCAATCATTTTTGACCTTTGTCAGCTAGAGTCCCTTCATGTTGGTCTGGACTTCAGAGAAGTCGATGGCAAACAGGAGAGGACCCAGGACAGAACCCTGTGGGACTCCACTCGTGACTGGTCGGCAGTCTGACCTGGAGTCAACTACTTTCACACTGTGGGTTCTATCTGTGAGCCAGTTTGCAACCCACCTAGTGATATAGGGGTTGATGCCTAGTTTAGTAAGTTTTTCTATGATTCCTGAGTGGGAAATGTTATCAAATGCCTTGGCCAGATAAAGGTAGGCTGTATGAACCACCTTGCCTTCATCCACAGCTCTGGTGACTGACTCAAAGAGGTTGACCAAGTTGGGCAGGCATGATCTACCCATCACAAAACCAAACTGTGTAGTATCCAAAGTTTGGAGACTCCCTATATCCTTGTTTGTTAGGTCCATGATGATGCGTTCCATAGCTTTGCATATCAGACTTCTCAGGCTAATGGGGTGATACTTCCCGGGGTCTGTAGTCGCTCTTCCTTTGTGGAGAAGGATGACTGTAGCAGTGCACCATTCGGTGGGGACAAAGCCTGAGGTGAGGCTGTGATTGAACAGGGCACACAGGTGAGGTGCCATTTCACTCTGTAGTTCAGGTAGAACAAAGCCAGAGATACTGTCAGGTCCCATAGAAGCTGTATTCTTGGCCTTGGAGAGTGCTGTTTTAACCTGTACAGCAGTAATACTGGGTGCCTGGCAATCTGTTGGTATTGTGATTGGTCCTGGGGGGGGGGTAAAGTTAGCACTGAATCTGTCCGCTAGTATATTTGCAATATCTGTTGGCTCGATATAGGAGGTACCATTGTGCAGTAGCTCAGAGCAAATCTGGGTATTGCCATGGAGATTCATTACATAACTATAGAAGGCCTTGTGGTTGTCTTTACTATCTGCTGCAATTCTGTTTTCATAGCTAGCTTTAGAGGATTTGATGAGGGATCTCAACCTATTGAGGCTGATAAGGGAGTTTTTCCAGTATAGGGACTTCACCTTATTCCACCAGTCTTGGGACTTCACCTTATTCCACATCAGTTTCCTCCTCCGGTTGTAGAGTTTGTTTATGGCAGGGGACCACAAGATTGGCTTCCACTTCCTTTTTTTTTTTTTATGAGAGCGTCTTAGTTCTATTGGGTATGGCGAGATCCATGCATTTGAGTACGTGTTTGTACACGGCATTAGTGTATGATTTAGCGGTCCTGCAACTATTCTCCATTTGCATGGGTGCCGTGAAGTTAGCCACCTCTGTTTTTAGGAGCCCAAAGTTAGCTTTGGAGAAGTTTTTCATGTTGGTTACCTTTGTTGGGGGGGGTGGATGGGGAGGGGTGTGGATTTCCAAGGTGATTAGCTTGTGATCGGATCTAACCAGGGAGGAGTTGACTATTGGTGTAGAGCAACGGTTGCCCATGTTAGTAATGACCAGGTCAAGGATGTTGCTACCTCTAGTGGGAGTAAGAACGAGCCAGGGCATTGGTATTAATGAATTCCAGAAAGCGTTGGGCAAGTGTATTGGTACATGAGTAGTATTCCCAGTTAATCGAGGGGTAGTTGAAGTCGCCCAGTATGAGAGTGTTAAGTTGGACCCTAATATTCTCCAGGGTGCTTAGGAATGTGGAGTGTGAATCTTGGGACATGGTTGGGGACCTGTAGCAGGCTATGACCTGAATCGCTGTCTTATCCAATGTTAGCTGCATGTGAAGTATCTCAGATGCATTATATTGGGCTACCAGTCTGGAGGTGTGCGCATCCTTTATGAATATGGAGACACCACCACCTTTGGAGCTTCGGTCCAAGTTCTGGGGCCGAAAGGTGTGGAATGAGTTGTAGCCTGGTAGTGCAGGGGTGCTTTCTGCTGCCTTGAACCAGGTCTCTGTTACAGCACAAATGTTGATGTTCTCCATTTTAAGGAGTACTTAGAGTGAGTGTATTTTGGGATTTAGACTTCTAGCGTTGAGCAACATGACCCTCAAATTGCATTTGTTTGTAGCGATTATGGTGCTAATTTGGTCTTTGGAACACCGCCTTAAAAAGGCACTATAGGGGTAGCAAGAGCCTTGGCCATTATACGGAAGCTCAGGGGCGATGCAGGCCATCTCTGGCAAAGCATTGAGGTCTGTCAAGCATGTCATCCCAGGCAGACAGATACTGGATCCCCTTAGAATGACGCCCGAAACTTGGCCAGTTGTTGAAATCAATCATTTTCTGCATGTACTGTGGTATAATTCTGGGTGATGGTAGGATGCTGCTCAGGGCTAGGGTCATACTCGCCTGGGCTACATTATCCGAGAGCTCCTCCATGTCTCTCTTCATGTAGTCCAGGGAGGTACGTCTCAGGTCATTCACACCCACATGTACAGTGACAGTGTCATATTTGTACCTGTTGTTGAGTGACCTAAGTGCGTGCGTTATGTGGCAGATCCTGGTGCCTGACAGGCAGCTGACTGTTACTTTCTCCTTATTCAACCTAGTGAGTGGGACATCATTGTGCCTCACTATCCAGTCACCTATGACTAGTGTGTTGGGCATGCTGTTTTGCCTCTGGGGCTTTGGTTGAGTGGCACACTGTTTAGGAGAGTTGTGTGTCTCATGATTAGTGTTGTGTTGTGGTGGCTGAGTGCGTTTCTGCCTTGGAGGTCTCTGCTGTTTGGTTAGATTTTTATTGAGAGCCTCCACAAAGGTGGGTGTGTGGTTTGTGTTTTTATATGAAGGCAATGCTGGTGTGTGTTCTGTAGGGCTATGTGTTCCATGTGGTGTGGTGCAAGTGTTGACCTTCTCCTCTTGACTAGCTAGTCTTAGCTGGAGAGTGCGTGGCTTCCAATTTGGATATATAAGTGCATCTCTCACAAGTCTTGAGTGTTGGAGGGTAAGAGGAGAAGGTTGTCAGTGTATCTTGATCTTTTACCATAAAACAGAATTCTTACCTTGAGACTGCATTTCAGTCAGATTCTTTCCCACTCTTCTCCCCCAGTAAAAATGGTTATTCAAACTGTAGGTTTAGTGGGTGCAGCAATTACCTTGATACCTACTGCTAGTCTTCACATATGAGTCCTGTAATGTACTCTAGCAGTACAATGGTCTATTCTTCAGCAACCTCTGCAACATCCTATAAAACTGTCTTGAGTCTGCAGCAACTCCCTTCTGTGGTGGATTCACTCCAATGAGCTTGGTCAAGAATATCCCTTTATCCTTCCTCCACCAAATGCCATGTTTACCATGGTTGCCTCCCATTTGGGGTGGGGGTGGGGCATTTCTTGAATGGACTGTTCAGGGCATGTGGTCCCTGGAAGAGACCAAATTAATATAAACATCTTGGAAATGACAGCAGTCCTCCTTAGCGTTGCAACACTTTCAGAGCTCTCTTCTCTTGGGACAGTTGCTTTTCAGATGGACAATATGTCAGTAATATGGTACATCAGCTAACAAGGGGGAACCAGATTTTACCCCGTTTGCTGAGAACCAGTGAGAGTATGGCAGTGGGTGATCTCTTCCAACCACTTTTTGTGGCAAAGCATATACCAGAGAAATCCAACATTCTAGCTGACAAGGTAGCAGGACTATCCCGGTGCCTCACATGTGGTCTGTCAGTCATGCAGTGGAAAAAATGATTTTCCACTAATAAAGTCAACTTTACTGTGGCCTATTTACCTCTCTCCTCAACAACAAGTGCAGCAGGTTCTTTTCCTTTATTCCCCCTCAGGGCCAATCAGTGAGAGATGCTGTAGTCCACGATTGGCCCTCTGGTCTCCTGTATGCTTATCCTCCTATACCTCTAATCCCCAAATTTCTCCAGAGAGCACTGTTGCTGAAGAGCAAAGTAATCCTCATTGCCCCTTTCTGGCCTCAGCAAGTGTGGTTCCCCTTCCTGTGGTGTCATGTAATATATCTCCCTTGAACACTGGACCCCATTCCAGATCTACTGTCACAACTGTCAGGGATGACTCATCCAGATATTACATGTCTCAGACTAACAATGTTGTAACATTCAAAGCTTTCCTCTCCTGTTCGCCAAATTTTTTCGTCTCAGAAGTCATCTACAAGGAAAATTTATAAGAGTAAATGGAAGAGATTTTATTTTGGGGCACATCAGAGAGAGATGGATCCTTTTACCGCTCCAAACCTTGCTGTTTTACATTTTCTAGCTTCTATTTTTCAAACTGGTGCAAGTTTCTTCACCATCAAAGTTCAGCTGACAGCCATCTCTAACTATTGCATCGAAGACGATGCTTCTCCATAAACTTCATTCAAGTTATGTAAAGCATTCCTTAAAGACACCTTTTTCCTCATATCTGTAATAAAGGATTTCACTCCACCTTGGGATCTTACTGTTGTGTTACAGAGTTTAATACAATCACACTTTGAGCTCTCTACTAAGTCAGACCTCAGATTTCTTTCTTTCTTGGAAAACTGTCTTACTTGTGGCTGTAACTTCGGCGAGGCAAGTTGCCAAGCTCCAAGCATTCTCTTCAAAACTGCCTTATTTGATTTTACACAAAGATATGGTTACCTTACGTTCTAATCCTTCCTTTTTACCCAGAATAGCCTCTGAAACAAACATCAGTCAGGTAATCCATTTGCCAGTTTTCTTTCCTAAATTTGACAACAAAGGAGAATACATGCTTCACCTTTTAGTTTTAGATGTGCATAGGCAACTTCATTTTTAGAAAAAACTGACCAATTGTTTGTTTCCTTTTTCAGTAACAAATTGGGAAAGCTAGTATCCAAAACTACCCTAGTCAAGTGGATAACAGATTGTATCTCTTATGTTTATTCTTTAAGAGATTTAACCTTGCCAAGGCATCCAAAAGCATATTGAGCTAGGTCAGTGGCTACGTTAGCTGCTTTTTGGGACAGAGCTTTCCATTGATGAGATTTGCACAGCTGGCACTTGGTCTAATGCTCATACATTTATTGCTCATTACAACCTGGATTTCATCTCCAGAACCAGGGCTGCATTTGGTTCTTCAGTTCTCCGGAACATCCTACCATGAGGGCCACCCAAGATTATCGTAGCTGGGAACTGTCCCATTTGTTGAGGAATGAATGAAAATGACATCAGGTATAAAAGTTATATACTCACCATAACCATGCATCTATGTTGTCCATTTTCATTCTTCTTCAGCCTTTCCCCCTCCTTCCCACTGTCCATGTCTGTGGGAGTTACCTGATTAAGTTTTTTATTAGGAACCACAGTTCCTGTTGAAGCCCGTATTCTATTACTATATTGCTTCACCATATTATTGTTGTTATTCCATTTTATATTTTGGTAGTTGTAACAGCAAACTCGATCTGAAGTACTGCAGTGGTCAGGGGCATTATTGGTAAAGGGAGTAGCTCAAGAGTCAGATCCAAGAATTTATAGAAAAGCAGCTGAGTCAGATCTAAGTCCTATTCTTTGAGGAAGAATGAAAGTGAGCAACACAGATTCGTAGCTTTTATTTAATTGGCAATTGACACAATTTTGTTTTACATTTCTCTGTGTGTAGGTTACTTGTTAATATTTTAGCTGTAATCCTTTAGCTTTTGGTAGAATTTTGTATCCAGTTTGGAGTAACTGCCAGACTTTGCATCTTCTGGCTTAATTACCTTTTATAGAGTGAAGTAGGATAATATTTTTCTTTTTCTTAGTATTGGTAGAATAATGGATTATTCCCATATTTTGTTGCTCCTTAGTTTCAGCTGTATATTGGTATCGGATATCTTGTTGGTTTGCTGTTTTTCTTAAAGCTGTGTGTAAAATGGAGAAGGCTGCCAGTTTTAAAAAGTGCTCACAATGCGGGTACAAAGTTCTCCCTTAAGACCCTTATGATCTGTGTGTGATCTATCTACGGGTTTCCCATCTGACTGATTCATGAGACATTTAGGTTGCCTGTGGTCAGGGCACCTTGATAGGGGAACAAGGTCATAGTTAAAGTGCTTTTACCTCTGGATCTGGAATCTGCTAAGACCAAAACATTGGGTGATAAGCCCTCAAAACCCAAGGATTCGGTGTTGACGAAGTGGCCTTCTGATAATTATGCTATAGTGTCAACTCCCTAGATTCAAGAATTGATGAAAGTATGTCCGAATCTCTACCTGCACCCCTCCTCTGGATGTAGAGATAGGAGCACCAATAACTGTTTGTGATTCGCCTAAGACGTCACAGCGACCATTTTCAAGACACTTCTCTGCCCTCTGTACAAGATCCTACAAGAGTGCTTCAGAAGATGGCTTGGATTGCCTGTTGCAGTAGTTTCTAAAGACCTATATATATATAGAGATGGAAGTCATTGCAACTCCATTGGCTCCAAAGCTGGTTGGATCCTTCCACTTCACCCCTATCCAGGCACCCTCAATGGTACATCTTTTGGCACCAGACTCCTTAGATCTTAACCATTGATCAATGTGTCCCCTGCTGTAGGGGTTTTGGATTTGACTCACTGGACTCTGGCCCTGTTAGACCTGATGTCAGAGTTCCTGAGCCGAAGAATCGGGTGGACAGCTCTGTTGCTTCAACTGGAGACATCAGACTTTGATACTTCAGCTCTGATCCCCCTCCTTGGTGCAGACCACCCAAATGGATCCAAGGATTCTACCCAGGCCCTTTTCACACTCTTTCCTTGAAGATGCAGCATCTTTGGATTCTCTAGAAGATGGAGCAGCTTTCTGAGTATTGGGGAGGATCATTTCTTTACTATGCAAGGCAGATTCACAGGTTCCACCAACTGCAGAATCCTCCCAATAACCTTCACTGCTTTGGATTGACGTCTGCAAAGGCATCATCTGGGCAAATTCTTACCCCAAACATCCTGCCTTAGCATAGTGACAGAAACCGGTGAGAGGCCATCACCCATTGCCACACTCTCATGGCCTCATGACAAAGCATATGGCATCTGGCTCCCCCCTTGCTTCTTTATGTGCCTGACAGCTGTCATATTGTTCACCTGTTTACCACTCCCAGAGGAAGACAGTCCTGTACCACCTGCAACACAAGGAGAACCACCCTAGTCTCCTGAACATTTATGTGAAGGCAGTCTTCTGAGTCTGACCCAAAGTCTTGGACCATCCTCTGAGCCACCTAAGAAGAAGACATGGAAGAGAAATCATATAGAATCAGCAACTGAATCAGTTGTTAACCTCAGATACCACTTTGAGTGACATAGAGGTTTCCCCACAGTCCCCTTCTTTGGAGAGTCTTGAAACTAGTGAGGCGGGGAAGGGGGCTGTTGCCTAACTGCCCCCCCCCCCAGGATGTAGTAGTATTGTGTGAGGCATAGGGAATGACTCCTATATACTGGGTGCTGCCTCCCACTGACAATTAAGTTGATGGTGTTCATGATAAGGAAATCTTGGCAGGATCCTGAGACTTGTTAGGCAGTCCCAAGGAAGGGTGACAAATTTGTTGCTCCTAAAGGTGAACATTACCAGGCAAAGACTTTCCTCCGGTAGACTCGCATTATAATTGTGGGAGTCACCAAGAAAGAGTTGTCAGAAGACTCATCTGTCCATCTGCCCAGCAAGGGGTCCTGGGTGATAAACTGGAGAAGTAAGTGTATGCTTCATGCTCCTTTGCCATTGGGCTGTGAACTACACCTCTCATGTGACATGACTACAGAGGGATTTATCTCAACAAATGTTATCTGATCTGAAGAATCCCATTACACCAGAGTCACAGAAGTAATTGCAGGCCACTCTCTGTGTAGATTATCTCCAGCATTATCAACCTCTCCATTTGCCTGTTGTGCAGTACAATGGAGGGAGTGGCAAAGGTAGGCAGAGCAGGAGTTGCAAATGAGACTCCATGTATGGCTGTGTTTGTTTGATTTTGTGGACAACTTTAAAGTGTCCTTCACAGAAGCCTCCTTTGAAGGAGTCACCCTTTTTTAGTTCCAGAGCAAAAGAAGGGATGCAGAAGAGTGAGCAAGATGGCAAAACCCTCACTGTGGTAGGAATGAAGTTTGATACCCCTCAGTGCACATTTAACAGGAACCAAAAGGGACCTTGCTCACTCTGGTTTTCTAAATCTAGATATTTGTACAACTCCTCTTCTGACAGAAGTGGTTGATTTTGAGAAAGCCACTAAAACGGACACAGGCCCAGAGACTGGGGTAGTCCATAGAACTAGGGTTTCTGCGGGAACTTCTCTAACAGACTTCCCCAGAATCCCTGAATGGTTGCCTGTCTGCTTCACTCTGGAGGAGGTCAGGGGATGTATATTCCTCTGTCCTTAGTCATAGATACAGTCATGTGAGACAAATTGGTAGAGAGAATGTCAAGAGGCTATTAAATTCCATTTTTGGAAATTTCCCCATCCCCTCCTTTTCTATTGCTGGATTTTCCACCTTGTCAGACAAAGGCCAGTATGCAAGAGATTTCTTGTCTTTTGTTAAAAAAAAACAAAACAAAAAAAAAAAAAAACAGGCAGTCCAAACAGACCAGATTGGGTCAGGATTTTATTTATTATACTTTTCTCCTGTTCGATTCTCAGCTAGTGTGCGGGGAGTGCCTTTTGTGTGGAGTCTGCATGTCCTCCCCGCGGGTCGAGTGGCGTACCGAAAGGCATGCGTGAATGGGCATGCCTTCGTTGAAGGTTGGGCATTGAGCTGGCAACTCGGCACCGTGAAAATCTACTGCCAGTCATTAGCGGACCGGAGTTCCGCTGTGGCAACCCGTAACTGGGAAAACCCGAAAGACAACAACAACATACTTTTTAGTTGTAAAGAAAATGAAGGATGTCTGGCCTATTTTGACCCTAGTTTCCTAAACAGTTGTGTTGAAAAGACCTGCTTTTAAATGGTCTTTATGTACTCAGTTCTTCCGTGTCTCCAGAAGAATGATGGATGTACTCTTTTTAGATCTCCAGGATGCTTACCTTTACATAAAAATAGAGGAGCAATCCAGGAGATTTTTGAGTTTATGATTAAGAGACAGCCTCAAGCTAAACGCCAAAAAGTGTTTAGTCATCCCCTTTGGCAAAAACAAAGTGCCCACAAATTACCACATAGGTGGTAATCCATTAAGTACAGAAGAAGTCATTAGGGAACTGGGGACCCAAGTTGATAGCAATCTCTCATTTGACAACCACGTGGCCAAAGTGGTTAGAAAAACATTTTATATAGCCCACCTAATCATGAAGGGATTCACATCTAGATCAGGGGAGGTCATCGTGCCTCTTTACTCATCCCTCATTAGGCCCATAATTGAGTACAGTGCCCCTTTTGGGATGTACCTTACCAGACACCTGCAGCAACTGGAAAGACCCCAAAAGTACCTCACCAAGTGGATCAAAGGGCTCAAACAGATGCCATATGCTGCCCGGTTAAAGAAACTCCAGCTCTACTCAGTGGCATACCGCCTGCTCAGAGGCGATCTGTGCCTGACGTATAAAGCCATGTCCAACCCGGAATTAATGGACATGCTGCACCTCAGAAAATCCAAATCCCATCGAGCTACGCACTCGAGAGACTTGAACCTCAGCACTGAAATAAATAGGACATGCTGGAGGGACAGATTCATAACCCAGAGGCTCCCTTCACTCTGGAATAAAATCCCAGTCCAGGTTAGGCAGAGTCCCACATTGACTCTCTTCAAGAGGAATCTTGATGAGTGGATGGGAGATCGTAGGTTTACCCCGGCTATCACTTCTGTGTCACTGTTAGACAGAGGCACAGTATACCAACCTCAAAAAAAGGCATAGCAAAATTAATTTAAAATGGGTGGCGAAAGCCAAACACACTCTGGCTAGGCTTATAAATGCCCTAGGGCAGATAGCCTAGTATGAACCTATGAACCTATTTTTAGTTCCAAGTTCTGCCTTTCAGTCTTGCTTCAAACCCCAGGGTGTTCACCAGATGCATGGTGGTAGTAGCAGTCATATACATCTTCAAGGATTCAAACATTTCCCTTATCTGGATGATTGGCTCCTGTCTGCTTCCTCTATGGAGTCTTTTCTAAAAGCAAGGGGTTATCTGCTTCACCGTTGTTCTTCTCTAGGTATTTTGATAAATCTGGGGAAATTCAAACAGACTCCCACATTTAGACAGTGCTATAACTCTGTCTTTCTCTCTCTCTCTTTTTCACAGGGCAAAATTGTTTTCTTGACAGCTGCAGTACAAACCCTTCTGGATTTTAATCACCTTCTGGCATAGTTGATCTTGAGGATTTTAGGTTTCATAGCATCATCAATTCTGATGGTGCAATTTGCTGATTAACATATGCAAATTCTACGATGGTTACTTAAGTCATTGTGTTCTCAGAAGTACAATTCCTTGCCTCAGCCCATCAGGCTAACTCTGTCTTGCAGAACTCATCCAAATTGGTGGCTTCATTCTTCCCTGGTATCTGCAGGCAGGCCTTTCCAAGTCTTTTCCCCAGTAGGAAGTGTAACCATGAATGCATTGTCTTTTGGGTGAGGGAGGCATTGCGAGGGGATAATGGTCCAATGTTTTTGGTCTGACTCAGAAGATTGCTTTCACATAAATGTTCAGGAGATGAGGGTGGTTCTCCTTTTGTTGCAGGTGCTACAGGACTGTCTTACTCTGGGAGTGGTAAACAGGTGGACAGTATGATAGCATTGTGGTATATAAACGAGCAAGGGGGAGCCAGATGCTGCCTGCTTTGTCATGAGGTCATGAGAGTGTGGCAATGGGTGGTGTCTTCTCACTGGTTTCTGACTGCAACACACATCCCTGGAAGGTTCAATAATTTAACAGACATGTTCATCAGGAACGTCCTGTTGCCTCATAAGTGGTCCCTGACTGCAGCAGTTGCAAGGAAGATTTCCAGTTGCTGGGCAGACCCTGATGGGATCTGTTAGCAACTCTCCAGAACACCAAGTGCAGCAGTTACTTTGCCATTTTCTCTCATCAGGGTCACAAACCCAGGGATGTTCTGTTTGATTGTTAGCCTTCAGAGTAATTTTATGCCTATCCCACTGTTCCGCTCATGACCAAATTTATATGTAAAACCATTTAATGCAAGGCCACAGTCATCTTCATAGCCCCATTGTTTTGTCCACACAGATTATTTATTTATTTATTTATTTAACATTTGTTTACTGTGAAAGTCCAACTGGGACAGAGCCCATTTTCAGTGTAGGCCCAGAGAGAAACACTCAAGATGCATGTCTTTGAAATGCTATGGTTTCCGCTACTCAAACCTTAACTGAAGGAAACCCCTTGGCTGTTCAGTCCACTGCCAGATCTCATCACTAACCCATCCAGAGACCTTCACCCAGACATTAACATGCAGCTAACCACTTGGTTTCTCCAATTCCAATTATTGCATTGTGTACATCCCTTCCTACCAATGAAGTCCACATCCTCACAGCTTCCCAGAAATATAAGCATAGAGTCTATCCCAGTAAATGTAACAGATTTGCCATGTTGGCAGAATTTTATAACATAGAACCCCTTTCAGCAGCTTTTGGAGATGCGCTACATTTTTATCCGTTTTATTCTCATAGGGGGTCCAACATGGCTTCTGTCAGGATATGGTTGGCAGCCGTTTCCTCCTTCCACATTGTCTTTCAGGACTCTTCTCTGGCTTCTTTTAGATTATCTGGTTCTGTTGGTAGAGTTGTACTATGAGGAAAGTTTGTTTTTCATTTCTTTTAGTTTATGTAAAGCCTTTCTAAAAGGTACCTTCCATTTACAGCCTCCCATAAAGGATCCAGCTGCTCCATGGGACTTAAACATTATGCTGAAAGCACTATCCAAATCCCCACTTGAGCCAGCAGCATCTGCATAATAAAGTTGTTGTCCTGGAAAACTATCTTTTTAGTGGCCATTACTTTGGCTAGGAGGATTTTCAGAGCTTCATACCTTAACCTGTTTATCTCCTCACAATTCTATTCCATAAGGATTGGGTTACCTTGAGGATCAGCTTCTCCGTTTGTTCCAAAAATGGTTTGCAAGACCAAAATTTTACAACCCATAAATCTTCCAGTGTTCTTCTCAAACTACAAAAACAAATTAAAAATACATTTTGCATCCATTGGATGCATTTGGATACAGGCAACTTTGCTTCCATCTTCACAGAATAGCTCTCTTTAGGAAAGATGAGCAACTTTTTGTATTCTTTGCAAAAAGCAAATTAGATAAGAAGTTGTATAAGACTTCCTTACCTAAATGGTTGTCTGATTGCATTTCTTTTATTTACATATCTCATAACAAAAATCATGCCCTACAATCCCAGAGCTCATTCTTCTAGAGCTGTGATAACCTGTGTAGCATTCTTCAGGTCTCTGTCCATGGATGGCATTTGCCAAGCTGCTAATTGTTCTTCTGTTCACAACTTTAAGAATTACAAGTTGTACTGGGCCAGAGCTTCCTTTTGGGCTTCCATCCTGAAGGGTCTCCTGTTTTGAGGCCACCCAGGAATCACATAGCTGGGAATTCTAACTCATTTGTCAGAGCAGGCAGACGGGATGACTAGGTTAAAAAAAGTTTTGTACTTACTGTAATGATGGATCTTTTCATCCTAGTTAGTCCGGTAAGACAACCTGCTCTTCTTCCCCCTGTCGTATCTGTAATTATCTGAAGGACCTTTTTCCTGGATCAAAGACATTGTCATTGCGCTTAGGTGCCAAACTTGATCTGAGCTAGTTAAGGAGGAGTAGGGAATCGTGAGATTGAAAAGTTTTGGAAGTGTTGAGGCTGGACCAATAAATTGGCCAGACTGGATATGATTGTGGGGGCTTGAGGATCCATATGTTATGTATCAGACAAACTGGGATGAATGGCTCTGTCATTATGGTAAGTACATAAAGTTTGTTTATTTACCTCTATTCCAACCATCATCTGTAGTGACTTAAATTATACTTCTTTGAAAACTTGTTTCCCAGATGCCATAACCACAGCAAGAAGAATTCCAGAAATCACTCTTCATCTGTTTTTAGTGGTCTTTTCACCCAAATCCTATTTTTAAATTTAAAGCCACCGAGTCAGATTTAAATCAGTCAGTCTTCTGTTTTTCCCCAAGATATTTCAGTAGAAGGGAGTACATTTTATATTGCCTGGTTATGCATGTTGTTAGGACAAAATAATTCAGAAAAAGATACATTTTTATAACAAACTGGACTCCTGTATCTCTAAAAGTCACTCTTTCCTGTTTACGTTTATTGTATTAAGAACAAGGCCTTGCCTTCTTTGCATGCAACACATTCCATTAAGCTAGACTCTACATCCCTAGCATTCTTTAAGAAGGCACCTGTGGATGATATTTTTTCTGCTGTGACAAGTGTTTATGCAGGACTGTATACACTAGATGTGATGTCAAAGTCTAGGTCTTCTTTTGGGGCCATAATCATTTAAGAAGTGCTTTTATAATGCCACCCAGTACAGGCCTGGGACTGTGTTCTGATAGATTTACTGAACCTACCATGGTGATAATGTACATGTTCTATTATTCTCCTAATTCCCTTCCTGGGAAGTGCCCCACTGACACTGCTGTTCATTAATAACCCCAGTTCTTTGTGATTTTCCTCTCTTTCCTATTACAGCATAGCTCATTCCAATTTCTTAACATACCCACTCTCCATCCTCTAGTCATACCAAGGTGAGATTTTCCCTTCAGAAAGTAAAACCTGTCATTGTCAACTTTCTAAGTTTGTAAGAGCAGTATTTAAAAATGTCCCTGTTTTGCTCTTTTGTTCCACTATTATTTATGTCTCTGTCCGTATTTCTTGCAGTAAGAGGTCTAGAGGTATGAACAGCACGTCAGCGATTTTGCTTGTAAACATGATCTCTCTGTCCCTGCAACATGCTTCCTTTGTTTGTTGGAGCATAAATTGTATTGGATATAAACTGAGTGTATGTATCATGAATTTTACAATTTTACTAAGTCCTGTTTTTTTTTTCCAGCAGAACCTGCATTTAAGGATTGAAGATGATTGACAGCACTCAGTCCTCTGTTTCAACTTCATTGCACCTCTGCACTGCTTTTATCATTCCATTCCTCCTCTGTGACACCCCTACTGTGGAAGCCGTCATCATTGCAGTGAGTATTGGAGTCCCAACTGTCAAATTGCAAGCATGTATTAGTATAGAATTGAGGTGGTGAAGTTTATTAATAAATGGCAGGTTACAGGGTACAGTTGGAAGTGGCTGTGATGTCTACCGTGATGCTGCCTTTCAACATGGAGTAGGCATCAGAGATCGTGGTGATCTTAAGAGGTACCAGGAAGTAAGATGAGAGTTGGATAGTCAACTGGGAGGGTCATTTCTGTGGCACCACAGACTGTGCATACTGTGGGCTCTTTCATATTTTTGGTTGTGTGTGAAATTTACTCATTGTGTTAGTGTACTTTTTTGTGTTTGTGTACTTGTGAGTCTTGTGTACTGGGATATAATCTTCAGGAAGTTGTCATTTGCCATGTGTTTTTAAACTAGCATTTTTTTTCAGTTTGGGTGACTGTTTCCACAGAATACCTGTGGGATGGCCTGATTTGAAGCATCTCAAATGGTGACTTGTCAGTAGCACATCATCAGATTTAGACTAAATGGTACAAGTTAGCAGATACATCAATGTGTAGTTGGTTCATCTTTCTGTAACTTTACTACATGATGTTAAATAGTAATGGATGTTGTGTGGGCTTCACTCCCATGATACCGCAGTTTGGTTTTATTTTTAAAACATGTTTATTAAACTTGACTTTGTTTTTTTTCAAGATGACATAGGTGCACATACAGTAACTGGAAAAAAACACAGTGCATAACATTTTCATTGTTGTTTTCATGCAATATACATTAGATCACTGTTGCAGAAGCCAAAGCTGCATGAGTTGTATCCTTTGCAAGTTTATGTCCACATGACGGCTTTCAAAACTTCAGAACATTTTCTATGCACCCCAGCTGCTTTGGAGTTCAAGGAGGGCTGCATAAAAAAAAAAAAAAAAATAGTTAGGACTCCAAAAGCATTAGAGCTTTTTTTTTTGCTGACAAAGTGCACTCCCTCTGCAAGCTTCATAGAACTGACAGCTAGTTATCTTTTTAAGACTAGGCAGTCAAGTACCTTTCTTGGGAAAACATTCCACTGTTGCATTTTCTGAAGGAAAAACTGTGCTTTTTTCCTGTGAAAGTTTTACATTTTATGCTTGGAAAAGTTGCTGTAATGGACTGTTACATTATGTAACGGGATTTATATTTTGAGAAAGCTTGTGTGAAAAAAAATTTAAAAATAATTTTTGTTGTACTTTTTGTGCATATTTTTGTAGAATTCTTATGTGAGAGGAAGGATATTGTGCTGTGGGGACTGTCATTAAAATCTTTAACTCAAAACCTTTAATTTTCTGTCGGGAATTTACTAAATAAACCAGTCTCCGGTTCCACTGCTTGCCCTTAAAGCTGATGGCATAACTACGGAAAAAGTATTAGTTTCCTCGGATGTCCTTCTATTTATATGCTGCAGTATTCATCACATTAGGGAGTCCACCTCCATTTGTCTCACACGTCCGGCCAGTGTACAAAAGTCTACATTCTGCTGTGAGGTACATGTGATGCCGCACATCTTCCTGCAAACGTCGGTCATAAAGAGATGTTCGGTTATAAAGCAGATGTCACCACATAACAACATCAGAACTTTTATGTGCCTGTTCGATCACCTGCTCTTCACATTTGTTCACCAGATCATTTGTGAATCTCGCTTCAGATAAGTGCTCAGTTGGGGTTTTTTCATTCTTAAATTCTTTTTGCTACTGCTTGTTTGTTGGGTGATTTCATGTCATCTAGGAAGAGCAAGTGTCAGTGTGTAAGGCAGAATCCACATAAGGATGCACACTACCTCTGCTTGTTCCGTCTAGGCCCAGACCACGATCATACCGCTTGTGTTGTCTGTAAGTCGTTCATCCTGAAAACCCTTAGGAGCCATTTAGCTTCTCTTAAACTTTACTTAGAGAACGCTGGCATGGGAGATGGAGGTAACATTGGGTCCTTTGGACGTGTCACAAGCAAAACAGGCCAAAAAAACTCTTCCTGATATTCCCCTGTCTTCCGGGCATCTCTCCTGAGGCCAATGTAGGCCCAGAGGCTGTACCGGAGTCGGTGGATGTCCCTTCAGTGGGTACCACAGGGGAAACCCCGAAGACGTCTATCAGCATGTCCATGGGGGAAGTGCATGCATCTGACTTGGGCAAAAAGGGGGAACCACGGCTCGTTATTTCGAAGGTCCACACGGTGTCACCCAAATCACTGCGCATGTGGATCTGTTTACTGACATAGTGGAATATTCCACCTTCCATCACATCGAAATCCACAAAAAGAAAAAATAAAGACAAAGCATGTTGCTCCTGCTCCACAAGAGCAAGTTCCTGATTGGCAGGCTTTCCTCACAAAGCATTTTGAATGTCTTAATGGCTCTGCGCCAGTCCTCCCCTTCCTCTGTCCATCTGCAGGCCTTTTCACCATCCAATGTCTTCAAGAGGACAACTGCAGATACCTCTTTGGGTGAAGAGGAATCTACAGGAGATGTCTACTCCACCCATATAGCTTCCCACTGGGGTATGCCTCCCCAGAAGAGGACTTTAATGGTACAGTTTCCCTTGGGGCGGATATTTCTTTCGGAGAAACTATCCAGAAAATGAAAGAGTTTTTCAAGTGGGACTGTTGCCAAGTTTCGGTCATACAAAAGAGGTATTATGACCTCTTGCAGATGGATTCTCCATCACCCTTTGCCACCCCTCCCCAGTTCTCCCAGCTTTTGTGGATGCATTTACTGCTGCATCCAACTGTCCAGACTCTCAGGCCCCTGCTCCCAGGAGTCCTGACAGGTTCTACAAGGTTCCTGAGGACTCTTTAAGTTCTTGTTCAAAACTCCATCTGCATATCCAGCTACCATTTCATTATCGGCTGATAAGGCTTTCAAGTTACTGACTTCCACCTCCTTACTGCCCTCTGATACTGAGAGCAAGGTTATGGAGAGACTGGGGAAAAAGATTTACACCTCTGCCACTCTGGCCTTCGTGGCTATTATTTATCAGACCCACATGGCCATATACTCTCTAACTCTCTTTTCAGATGCAGGAAAACTCCTTTCAGAGCTCCTGGATTCTCCTGCCAAGGCTAAACTGGCAGCAGTCCTCAACTCCTCTGCCCAGGTTACTAGACACTCCATCAAGTGCAGTTATGATGCTGCAAATGCCTCAGCTAGGACAGTGGCATCTGGGGTGGTCCTAAGGAGATATTCCTGTCTCAGTTTGCAACCCTTACCTAATGTCTTCAAGACCAAATTGATGGAGGTCCTCCTGGGTAATAAAGCCTTGTGTGGTAGCTCGGCTACAAATTTATTCAAATCTTTACAGGAAAAAGGTAAGGAGCTACAGGATCTTAAGCATATCCTTGTTTCTCCTGCCCCATGTTTCAAAGGAACTATCCAGCAAAGACTATCTTTGTTAGAAAACCTGTAATGCCTTCTTCCTCTAAAAGTAAGAGAGGCCCTAGGAAACATGCTTCTTCTAAATCTACCCCATCCACTCTTGCTCAGGAACAGCCTTTTCAGTCCCAAGCTAAGCCTGGTAGCCTGTGAAAATATCTGCCTCCAGGGTCATCCTCTCCCCTGTCTGTTCATATCTCTGTGTTTCTCTCTCTTGCTGCTTGGAATCAGATCACCCAGGACTCTTGGGTCCTGTCCATCATCCAGAGAGGATATTTCATGGTGTGGGAAATGTATCCTTCCTTCAGAGGCATCCCACAACCACCAAAGGAACAGATGGTAGTCTTCCTTCAGGTCATTTTGGATCTTTTTTCTCAAGGGACGATTCAAGAGGTCCCTTCCTCCCAACAAGAGAAAGGTTTCTACTCCAGGATGTTTTTGATTCCCAGGAGCGAAGGCCCCTGGAGACCCATCTTGGACCTTTCCCATTAAACACCTTTTTGAAAGTCCCCTCCTTTTGGATGCTGACTTTGTCCTCCCTTCTTCTCATTCTTCCCCAAGTGTTCATGGTGTCATTAGACATCAGAGACACGCATCTTCACATCCCCATTCACCCACAGTTCAGGAAATGTTTACATTTTTCTGTTATTCCTCGCATTTTCAGTTCTGTGCTTTGTCCTTTGGTCTCTCTGTGGCACTAAAGGTCTTCACAAAATGGTTGGCAGACTGCAGGGAATTCAGATCTTCCCTTACCTAAACAATCTCCTAATCCAAGCCCAGTCCTCAGACCAACTTCAGGAGAATCTTTCCTTCACTGTCTCCCTTCTGGAGAGTCTAGGCTTCACTATAACCTATCAGAAGTCCTGTCTGATTCCTTCAGAAAACCACATTTTTCTGGGCTGCAGGATCCAAACAAACAAGATGCTAGCTTCTCTACCTACAGAAAAGGTGCTGCTCTTCACTTACTTTTTCCAGAGCATCTCACCCCTGCAGTTTCTGACTGCCAGGGACTTCCTACTCATCCTGGGGTTCATGGCTTCTACGTTCCCCTTGCTCCCCTTGGCCAAGATGCACATGAGGAAGATTCAGTGGTTTCTAAAGACAGTTGGGATGCAGCACTTCCACCCTCTGGCTTTCATGATTCCACTCCTAGCTTGCTTAAAAAGGAGTTGGATTGGTGGATCCTTCAGGTGACCAAAAATCCTGGTCTCCCCCTACAGCCACCCCTCCACTCTCAAGAGTTATACATAGATGCTTCAGACACAGGATAGGGTGAGACTTTACCATCCTGGAGGGGTCAGGAATCTTTCGTTTTCAACACAGTCAAAGGAACATGTCAGCATAAAAGACATGAGAGCCCTGATTTTGGCCCTACAAATCTTCAAACCCAAGCTTACTCCAGGAGTGCTGAGGTGGTTCACAGACAACACCACTGTTTTTGGTATGTCAACAATCAGGGGGAACGAAGTCTTATCTCCTATGCAGACTAGCCCTACATGCCTGGGAGTTAGCCCTTCAAAGTAAAATTTCCCTTCAGGCAGTTTACCTTCCCTCAGCTCTGAATGTTTTGGCAGACAAATTCAGCAGGCCCATGACCCAATCCCACCAATGGATGTTACAGAGGGATGTATTTCTGGACTTGATCCAATGTTGGGGTACACCTCAGGTATATCTCTTTGCCTCCCCCATGAATAGACAACTTCCAAAATTTTGTGCCAGAGTTCCACATCCCTTGGCCTGGAAGGTGGATGCTGTATCATTCTCTTGGAAGGGGATGTTTCTGTATACATTCCCCCCTTACCTCTTTTCCAAAAGGTCTCACTGAAGATTCAGCAGGATCAACCAAAAATCTTGCTGGTGACTCCCTTTTGGCCAAGGCAACACTGGTTCCCTCTTCTCCTGCACTTAGCCAGGGGCAGTCATCACAGGTTACCCCACAGGGCGGATATACTCACACAGTATAAGGGAACCCTAATACATCCACAGTTGTCAACTCTGAACCTGGCTCTGTGGGTGATTAATTCCCTTTAGACATCTGTTTTTCAGAGGACGTGCTTCAAGTTCTGCAGGAGGCCAGAAAACCCACTACTAGGAAATCCAAATGGAAAAATTTTTCCATCTAGTATCCCAAGAAGGATCTACAGCCACTGTTAGTGAATGTCATGGTGGTTTTGTCCTATCTGTGTGAACTGATGAAGGGTGGGCTGTCCTATTCTTTGATGAAGGCTCACCTTTCAGTCGTCACGGCTTGTCTGCCTGTGTCACCTCCTTTAGCCTCTAGGTTAGAGGTTAAGCTTTTCTTTAAAGGTGTCCTTCATATTAGACCACCAAGGAAACCAGTTCCTCCTCAGTGGGATCTCAGTTTTGTGTTAGAGAAGGTTACGCTGGCACCTTTTGAGCCAGCATGCTCTCTTCCTTTAACATTGCACATGGAAAACAGTTCTGCTAGTGGCCATTACCTCCACCAGAAGGGTCTGTGAGTTGCAAGCTCTGATGTCTAATCCCTCTTCACAGTCTTCCACAGAGACAGGGTATCCTTGCATACCAGCCCTTCCTTTATGCCCAAGGTGTTCAATGAATTATCTCTTAATTGGTCTATCCACCTGCCCACCTTTTTTCCTTCCCCTCAATCTTCCAGTGAAAGAATTTTGCACACTTTGGATGTGCACAGGCAACTCGGATACTACCTAGATAAAGCCAAACCTATCCATAAATCTCAATGCTCGTTTGTGTCCTATCTCTTCTTGGGTTTCTAAAGCTATCTCCTTCTGTTATTCAGCCAATGGTAAGAGCCTTTCTTCTCCAGTGAGGGCACACTCCACAAGAGCAGTATCCTCCTCTGTGGCTTTCTTTAAAGGCTTGGACACTTGCTGTATCCAGGAGGACAGCTACCTGGTCCTCTGTTCATACTTTTACTAAACATTATGAACTTGATGTCATCTCCAGGTCCAGGGCTGGCTTTGCCAGAGCTGTTCTACGTGAGTTTGTATAACAAGCTTGTGCTCCTCCTCCTCCCAATCTTTTCCAAGCACGAGCTTTGGTATTCTCCCTAATGTGATGAATACTGCAGCATATGAATAGAAGGACATAGAATAGTTGTGTAAAATCTTACCATAACCATAGATGTTCATAGTGTTTCACTGTTGCAGTCATTACACTTGGGTTATCCTGCTGGCAGGCGACCCGCAGTCGGCCCGAGTTCCAAAGTCTTGGTCCGGCATCGGTTGCTGTCACGTCCTCCCTGACGTCAGTGCGCCAGGGGTATAAAAGTTGCAACTGACGCCATTTTCTTCAGTCTTTCTTGCCGCGCAGTGCCCGAAGCAAAAGCAGTTCGCAAGTGCCGGTCGGCCGACTCCTGAGATTTTCAAAATTGAGTTTCAGAACCAAAGTCTTCAATAAAGCTAAGTACCCCGTTGGGGACACTTTTTCTTGCAACAGACGGATGTCAGTAAAAGTTAATAATTGTATTTCTTGTGGGAAGCAAATACCTCATAAGGACTTTCACTCTTACTGTATTCCTTGCCTAGGCCCTGACCACGACGTTACTAGTTGTCGGTTTTGTGCTAGATTCAATAAACGCACTATTAGACGTCGGTTTGATTTTGCTTTACATTATTTTGGACGAAGGTTTAATTATATAATGCCGTCAGAACAACCAAAGACCGGAATTTATAAAAAAACGCAAAGACAAAGAAGACGAAAGGCATCCGAGGTACAAAACCGACGACGAAGCCTCTTCTAGGCCAGTCGCCGGTTCTCAGTGAGGTGCCTTTGCAGCCCCTGACACCCGCTACCTCAGAGCCACAGGCCGTAATCGTCAGCCACGTGGAGACACCGAGGCCTGTGGAAACTCAATGTATTGGGCCTACAGAAACTATACCCTCAGATGGGTCCAGAGCCGCTGAGCAGGCATCGGCTTCTGAGGGTATTTTCAGACCTTCACAGCTTACAATTAAGGCTACTACAGCAGCAAAGGCAAAGTCAAAAACACCATTAAAGACAAGGAAACAAGTACAGCATTCTCCAGAACAGTCCTCCATGCCAAAGAAGCAGATGCTTAAAATGGCCGAAGATCTTATTACTTTAATCAGGGGTTCCCATCCCCCTCCTGACAAAAGGCCTAGGCAAGACACTGATTATGATTCCTCTGAGCAGGTTTCCATTTCCTCTGATTCCTCTTCTGATTAGGGATATTCTTTCCCTGTGAGGACTCTGATGCAGAAGAGTCCATTCCTTCAGCCTCACCGCCTGAGGATTATTCTTTTTGTGAAACCCTGCACACCATGAGGGAGCATTTCCATTGGGAGAGCCAGGATTATTCAGAATCCAAGAAAAGGCTCAGAGATTTCCTTTTATTGCCTCAGCACAGGCCCCTGGCTATCCCCCCTGTGCTTGATATTGTAGATGATGTTTTTTCTGAATCCAGTCTGTCTCCTGATTCTTTACCCACTGCACCAGTCAAGCCTGACAGGTACTACAGGGTCCCTGACTCTCATAAATTTCTTTGCAAAAACCCCGCTGCAGACCCAGAAACAATTTCTCAGGGTCCTAAAGGGGTTAAGGCTTCCACTGCCAAAAATCCTGTCCCCTCAGATAGGGATGGGGGAAAAAAGGTTACACTTCTGCTACTTTAGCTGTAAGAGCTTTAAACTGTCAGTTTCACATGCTTAAATAGCAACAGTACCTTATGTCATTGTTAAAGCAGAAAATGGTTTCAAATACAGAAAGTCCTGACAGTAAAGAAATGCAGGATTTATTGCATGCAGTTGAACAAGTGGGAAAGCATACTCTGCAATGTGGTTTTGATTCATTACAGGCTTCTTGTAGAGCTGCAGTTACAGGCTCTGTTATTCGAAGACATGCTTGGTTGAAAGAACAAAGTTTACCTGACCATGTTAAAGTAAAATTATTGGATGCTCCATTACAGCATGATACTTTGTTTGGTGTTAAGGCAGAAGAGGTGTTAAAGAAAATGGAGGATAAAGCAAAGTCAATGCAGACAGTGAAAGATTTCTTACAGGTTCAACCACCTAGATTTAGCAGAAACTGGCCTTCAAAAATTGGTCCTTTCCAGTGGCAGACAGGCCACAAAGAGGCAGATACAGACGCCCAAGAGGCAGATCTCAGCCCCAAGGCTTCTAAAAACCTAAACAGTGGGGTGCTTCAGCCCCCAAAGGAGGAGAAGACAAATCACAACCTTGTAGAAAACAGTCACAATGACTCCCCTCTGCAAATGCCAAGCTCTTATCTGTTGACAGCACCCCTAGGGGGAAGCTAGCACTTTTCTCAAAAAATTGGCACATGATCACCCAGGACCAATGGGTGCTGAATATGGTTTCTCAGGGTTACAGGTTCCACTTCCACATGCTTCCAAAACCCAAAAGGTATGCCAGATCTGCCACAAAACTAGTGGGCAGAGGCACAAAAACAGATTGCTGCTCTTATGGACATGGGGGCTGTTCAAAAAGTGCCACAACAAGAACAGGGACAAGGATTTTACTCGAGACTTTTCTTAGTACCCAGAAAAGACAAAGCCTGGAGACCAATACTGAACCTGTCAATCCTAAATACTTTTCTGGCTGTTCCAAAATTCAAAATGTTAACACTACAACAACTTCTGCCCATGCTGGGCAAGGAGGCTTGGCTAGTTACTTTGGATCTCAAGGAGGCATACCTGCATGTCCCAATCAGACAATCTTGCAGAAGATACCTCAGATTCATAGCAGGCTCAATGCATTACCAATTCTCTGCACTGCCTTTTGGCTTATCTACTGCGCCCAAGGTCTTCACAAAATGCCTGGCACCAGTAATTGCATTTTGCAGACTTAAAGGAATTCAAATATATCCCTACTTGGACGACTGCCTTATTCAAGAAGAGAGCAAGGACATTCTACTATAGCAACTGGCGTTTGTAAAAGGATTACTAACTTGCCTGGGGTACACAGTAAATGAAAAGAAATCAAAACTAGTGCTCTCTCAAGAGATAATATTCCTGGGTGCAAGCTTAAATACAACTGCCCAGATGGCTTATCTCACGCCAGACAAACAAAGGCAACGGACTCATTACTTTCAAATGATGGCAACTAAGACCCAGCTGCCTGCAAGAAAAATTCTGCAGGCTTTGGGCTTCATGGCATCCTGCATCCTGCTAATTCCATATGCAAGACTGCATATGAGGAAGCTACAATGGTATCTAAAAAGTGTTTGGACTCAACATTGCCACAGCCTGGAAACAATAATTACTCTCATTTCCTGACAAGAGTTTCGATGGTGGGCACTGGCCTGTCACCACAACAAGGGACAGCCTTTCACTTTACCCACAGCCAGGCAGACACTAACAGATGCATCGGATTATGCCTGGGGAGCACACATGGAGGGAAAATGTATACAGGGCACGTGGCCCACAGACCAAATGCATCTTCATATCAATCAAAAAGAGATGCTAGTTGCACAGAATGCCCTGACAGCCTTCAAGGATCTACTACATCCAGGACAACTATTACTTCAGATGGACAATACTACAGTCATGTGGTACATAAACAAGCAAGGGGGCACACATTCCTACCCCCTCTGCAGGCAAGCCATGACTTTGTGGAACACAGCACTGGCCTATCAAGTACATCTGCAGGCACAATTCCTGCCAGGAAAGAAGAATACTCTGGCAGACAAACTAAGCAGAAACCTCATGGACCCTCATGAGTGGAAACTAGATCCACAAGTCTTTAGCATGATAACAAAGAAATGGGGATGCCCAGACATAGATCTATTTGCCTCCCCGAAATGGGGATGCCCAGACATAGATCTATTTGCCTCCCCTCACAACTGCCAACTACAGAGATTCTGCACAAGGACTTATCACTCACAAGTATGGAAGGTAGATGCTCTATCATTCAGATGGAAAAGCCTAACAGTTTATGCCTATCCACCACTGCCTCTACTTCCCAAGGTACTCATAAAAGTCAGACAAGAAAAGCCAAAAATGATTCTGATTGCCCCAGACTGGCCACACCAGCACTGGTACCCAATCCTAAAGACCTTGTCTCAAGGGCCAGCCTGGACTTTACCTCATATTCCTTATCTGCTGACCCAACAAAACAATAATATCCTGCACAGCCAACTCAGAACCTTAAATCTGGCTGCATGGCGAATAATATAGCCACTCTGAACACATCTCTCTAAAGCAGTTATGGATGTCATTTTGGAAGCCAGGAGGCCCAGCACTAGGAAATCGTATGCAGAAAAATGGAAGCGATTCTGTGCTTGGAACCAGGCACAAGGACTTGAACCGCTTGTTCCCAATATTCCTCAGATTTTGCAATACCTAACTGAGATGCTGGACAAAGGCCTATCCTTCTCAATAAAGATCCATGCTTCTGCCATTTCAGCTCATTACATACGGAACCTCCTATTTTCTCTCATCCACTACTAAGACAGTACCCCAGAGGGGCAAAAAACATAAGACCCCAAAGGAGAGCACTTATACCAACGTGGGACCTCAACTTTGTCTTGGAAAAGCTCACACTGCCTCCTTTTGAGCCAGCCAATACAGCTGAGATAAAATTCTTGTCATGGAAAACTGCTCTGCTCCTAGCAATAACTTTGGCAAGAAGATTCTCAGAGTTACAGGCATTTATGGCAGTTGGAACCTTTTATCATTTTTCATCCGGGCAGGGTTTCTCTCAGGACAAACCCAACATTTATGCCAAAGTTAGTATCCAGCGTGGCTCTTACCCAAACCATTCATTTGCCAACCTTTTATCCAAATCCCCAGAATAAAGGGGAAGGACATCTGCACTCTTTGGACATACACAGCCAGCTACGCTTCTACTTGGACAAAATAAAAAGCTTTCAGAAAAACTGAGCAACTTTTTGTGGCATACGCTGCAGGATCACAAGGAAAGGCTATTTCAAAGCAGACCGTTTCAATATGGATAGGACACTACATTCGTTTCTGCTATGCACAGCATGGCAAATCAGTGCCTAAGAATATTAGGCCACATTCTACCAGGGCAGCAGCCACATCAGCAGCCTTTCTCAGAGGAGTACCAACCAAGGACATTTTAGAGGCTGCAACTTGGAGTTCAGTGCGCACTTTTACCAAGCACTATCACTTACCTCTTTACTCTAAATCCAGAGCTGGCTTTGCCACTGCAGTTTTGCAGGGCCTCATAGCCTCTCCTAATCCTATTTAGACCCAGCCGCCCTACCTCAGCTTTGGGATTCAACCCAAGTGTAATGACTGCAACAGTGAAACACGATGAACATAGTACAGTTGTGTACCTACCATAAATGTTGATGTTTGAGTGTATTCAGTGTTGCGGTCCAGGTTACCCTCCCACCATCCCCCTATCATTGCTGAGACTTATCTATACTTCTCTATTCTATACAACCTATGTGGTGTATTTGCTTGTAGAAGAAGGTAATGCGTATGTTAGTGCATGAATTTTTATTTGCAAATTTATTTAGCCTACCCTTTTAGGGGCACCTGACATCTGGGGCAAGAAAAACTGAAGAAAATGGTGTCGGCTGCATCTTTTATACCCCTGGTGCACTGACGTCAGGGAAGAGGTGACAGCAACCGACGCCGGACCCGGACTTTGGAATTCAGGACGACTGCAGGTAGCCTGCCAGCAGGATAACCCAAGTGTAATGACTGCAACAGTGAATACACTCGAACATCTACATTTATGGTAGGTACACAACTGTACTTTCTCAGTGGCTTTAATATTGACTGGAAATGCTGTAGTACTGAACACCCTACTACCCATATCAACCTATATGGCTTTTCTCAAACTGTTACCTCTTCAACCAGGATTAACAAACTCAATAATAAAGAAAGTACCTTAGATTGGATTCTCACAAATAATCCTAATCAAACTTACAAAGTAGGGATCCTCCCATATGATTTAAGTGACCACTCAATGACCTATATTATCAGGCATAAGATCAATATTAACTGTACAAGTACATACAGGACAATACGGACCAAAAAAACATTTTAACCCTGAACTTTTCCAAAGTGAACTTAAGGCATGTAATTGGTCACCAGTAAAATACCTCCCTCTTGGTGAAGCAGTAAAATACTTTAATTTCAAATTCTTAGCCATCCTAGACCACCATGCACCAACACGCTCTGTCAGACATAAGACTAAACCTGCCCCATGGCTCTCAAAAGAAACCAAGCAAAAAATTCTTAGAAACAAATCCTGGGCTAAATGGCTTACTACTAAAGACCCAATAGACCAACAAATATTTAGACAACTGAGAAATAATACAAAAAAGCTATTCTCTTAGATAAAAAGAACTTCTACTTCCAACTCCAACAAACTCACCAAAATAAACCACAAAAGTTTTGGGCAAGTATTAACAGACTTCTACACCCAGGCCAATCCATTACACCAAACCCACAAGGCACTAACCTTGAGAATCCCACTCAAACCACCAAAGCCTTCAATACCTTTTTCACAGAAGCCATCCAGTCTCTTGCCAATCAACTATCCCCGGACAGCTCAACTCTACCAACTTCCACTACTAGCTCACTCCCTTCATTTCAGTTACAGTCAGTTCCAACTCCTCTCATCTGCACCCTTCTCCAAAATCTAAAACCAACCACCCCCTCAGCTGACCAACTACTTGCAGAATACCTGCAAAAAGCAGCTAAAGTCATAGCCTATCCCATTTCCATACTGATTAACAGAACCATAACTGAAGGTACCATCCCAACTATCTGCAAAATCTCTCACATTATCCCCCTACATAAAGGTGGTAACTCAAATGAATTTTCAAACTATCGTCCCATAGCCTTACTTTCTCCATTGGCAAAAATAATGGAAAAGTGCATCCATAGGCAACTATTACACCACCTAATCCAAAATAACTTACTTGCTAACTGTCAACATGGATTTAGGCCATTCCATAGTACCACCACTGCCCTCTTATCCTTTACAGACTGCATAAACAAAAACCATAACATTAACATTCTTTCCTCTGCACTCTTTATCGATCTTTCTAAAGCTTTAGATATGATTATCCACCAGCTACTTATAAATATACTCAAATCCCTCTCACTTGATGCACTGGCTATAAAATGGTTCCAGTCTTACTTAGACAATAGACAGTAGGCTGTGCTATGGGATAATAATCTATCTACTCATCTCCCCATTAACCTTGGTGTCCCTCAAGGCTCCATATTAGGCCCGCTACTATTCTCTATTTTCATTAATGACCTACACTCAGCAATTCCTCAAGCTACATGTATACAATACGCAGATGACTCCACAATAATATGCTCAGCTAATTCACCATCTGAACTACAGTCCCTAACCCAAAAGGCATTTAATATAGTTGAAAAATGTTTTTTTTTTACAGTGCTGCCTCCTCTTGAACCCCCAAAAAACAAAACTTTTACTCTTCACTGCTCCCCGGATATCCACCCCAGTAGATTTTACAGTCACTTCTAATAATGGCACTCTCATATCTCCTGATCCAACCACCAAACTGTTAGGAGTAACAATAGACTGCAACCTTAATTTTGACACTCATATTAACAAAACAATAAAAACAGTCAATAAGAAACTGGGGTCCCTCTATAGAATCAAATCCTACCTTACACCATTAGCTAGAACCACTATAGCCCACACACATTTAATCTCCACACTCCTATATGCTTCACCTATATATACTAATCTGTCAAAAAATAACCTCAACAAACTGGCAATCTCCTACAGTAATATAGTTAGATTTGCCACTGGCACTCCATTTAGAACCAACCATTGCCTTAATCTGAAGCAGCTTGGATGGCTAGAGCTATAAACTTAGCTTCAATTTCACCAGCTTACTATTGCCCATACTGCGGTGGTGGTGCTGCGGTAGCGTTGTCGCCTTACAGTAAGATGTCCTGTTCGATTCTCAGCTATAACATCTTCTGTGTGGAGACATGCGTGAATGGGCGTACCTTCGTCGAAGGTTGTGCGTCAGGCCTGGCAACTCGGCACGTAAAAATCTACTGCCAATCATTAGCGGACTGGAGTTCTGCTGTGGCGACCCCTAACCGGGAAAAGCCGAAAGACACAACAACCAACCTACCATTACTCCAATACTGTCTAGCCTTATTACCCCTTACAAAAATCTTAAAAACTTACGCTCATCAAATAAATTACTTGTTTGCACAATTAAATCCAACAACTTGGCAGGAGACTCTCTGTTCTCTAACACTGTTGGGAAAAACTGGAACCTACTCCCCTGTGAACTTTTATCACCGTCTTCAACATCACTCTTCAAATATAACCTGAAACTATATCTTAGAACACATTGGGTTATGCCCCTGTACTAACCCCAACTAGCTCACCATCTTTTTATTTACTGGATACTGCTCTCCTGTATTAACTCCAGTCTTTCTCCTTTATAACCAAAGAGTCCATGATCTTTGAATTTAAGCTAATGTATAAAGAAACATCATACTAATGCATTGTTTTATTTAGTGTGTGTGCTAAGATTGTTAGTAAGTAGGTTATTTTACTATTATCATTTATTACATTATTGTACTGTGCCAATATTTTTGTAATTGACTAGCCCGGTCAACAAATGTAAAATAAATAAATAAAATTGTTTCCTTCTTCTAGGCCTATCCTCTCATCCTCTTGTCTTCCTTACACCTTTGAGTACTTCTTAGTACCATTGTTGGTATTATTCTTCCCAGGTTTGTGGAATTTCTTTGGTACCATAATTGGTATTCTCCTCTGCTCTTTCCTGACTTGTCTCTGTTACCAGTTTATTCTTGTTAGTCAAAATATCAGATAAACCTACAGAGTTTAAAAAAATGCTCTTCTTGAGGGCATAAAATTCCCAACTAGGATGTGCACCCTAAGTGTGTATATATTGCCTTGGTGCCACCCATCTTGAGGTCAAATGTGACATTTGTTCAGGCTTCAGCCATAGGGCTCTAGTGGAACGCCAACACAAGCTTATTTTGAAAGGTTTACTGCCATCATCATTTGCTTCTGTAGTGTCTAGAGCTTTCCCTTCCCCTGCTAAACCTGCAGAAAAGCCTCTAGGGGAGAAAGGTGATTAAATCCAAGGACAAGCCAAAATAAAAGTGTAAAGAATGGAGGAAGCACTCCCCTGACCACTGTCCTCGCCCGGCACTAATTTTTGATATGTCCTCTTTGGATCCAGTATTGTCTGTGCTGAAGCCCCCTGTCCATAAACGGCCCAAATTTTTGCCAGAACAGGTTTCTTTGAGAATTCACTCTCCTTTTCTACAAGAAACAGCATGCAGAGTTTTCATACCTCCATCCTCCTCCTCCTCCACGTCTACCAGGAACCTGTCTGAAGCTGATGTGGATAGGATGATGAGGAAATTTTTCAAGACCCAGATTCAGTTGGGAGTTCTGACGTCTCCACCTCCCATCGGATCCTTGAGCTTCAGGCCAGTCCAAATACTTTTAGTTATTCCTACTCTGATCTGCCCTTCGGAGGTTCAAAATTTGAGAATTCCAGGATTGTCTTGGTTGGATCTGAAGAACTGACCTTCATAGACTCTGGCATCTTCTCTGATCCAGCCTTTTGTGACCTTGGAGCCAGAGGAATGTTGGAGTCATAGCTTTGGTGCCAGATGCGTAATTAGAGGCTTAATTCCAAGATTTTTGGAGCTGTCCCTTCCCCTTGGGGCCTCCGTGCTTGACAGTTCGGATCTAACCTATGCGTCAAGGCAGGATCATAGGGAAGTCCTGGATTTCTATATACAGGTGACTTCAGCTCCTGCTGGAGTGGTACTGGGCTTCCCATCTGTGTCTGTGTTTGAGGCAGTGGAGACCGCTCCCCACATGACTGGAGATGGGATATCCTTACCCCCTCGCCCCCCCCCCCAACTGTCTGTCCTTGGTCCTGAACTTGCTCATTCTGTCCCATCTGGGCAGGTGGTCCATCCTAGTCTTAAGATAGTCTTTTTGCAGGACTCCCCACACACTTTTGGGTCATCATCGGATCATCCCCATGAGGAGGTTTCCTGGAAGCATATGTGCAAGAAGGAGGCACAATGATTCCCCATAGGAGTCTTTAACAGAAGACACTGATTTCAATGAAAGGGAGGAGTCCCCCAGGTCATCCCTTGAAGTCTTATTCAGAGAAATTTTCAAACTTCTGCGACAGAAAGGTGGTTGGTCTACCAAGGCCCTTCTCAGGAGGGTCATTGTTTCTTGAGGCTTTCAGAATCAGCTCAGCTATGTCCTGGGTGGTTCCCCCTGCAGAAGAAATTGTTGACATCATTTTCCATCAGGCTTGGAAGGATTCAGATGTGGCAGAGCCTTATCCCTAAGAAATCTGAGAAGTACTTGGTTGCACCTAAGGACCAGGACCATTGGAGCAGGGGTCCTCATGTTGATGTCATGGTGGTTGCTGCAGCCACCATAAAGGAACTTCCTGAAGAAATTCCATCTGTCCATCTCCCTAACAGTGAGTCTAGGGCAGTGGACATATTCAGGAAGTGTATTTTTGCTTCATCAACTTTTGCCCATTTCACAAGGTTTCAGAGGGATTTGATGAAGGGACTTAACAAATCTCTCTCAGTCCATGTCAGTGGAGGATAAAAAAATGGTCTCTTCACAACTGGCCACCCTTGAGTCCCTATCAGTTGCCTCTATGCATCTGATTTCTTATTCTACACGTGTTTCCAAAGCAGTGAGTTTAGGCATTCCCATTAGAAGCCATGCTTGGATGCACCTGTGCAACTTTGCAGAGCCCTACAAGATCTCCATCATCAATGCACCTTTTAATGAATTCACCGTATTTGGACCCAAGGTTGAATATACACTCTCCAGGAGGGAACGGGATGAGAAAACCATATCTGCTGTAGGGATACATTTTTCTACCTCTCAGAAGACCTTCTGTAGAAACCAGAAAGTGGATTGAAAGATGTGGTTCCGAAAATTGCAAAGGTTTTCTCAGGACTCCTATGGCGATAGATTCCCCCTTTGGCAGAAGAGGGTACTCTAATTGCAGATGTTGTCCAGAAGCCAGAGGGCACCTGCAGAACCAAAGTTTCAGATGTCCCTTTTCCAAGAAGCCTTTCCAGCACCTCTGAATGGTTGCTTGACTGCTGCACTCTGGAGGCAGTCGGGGGGGGGGGGGGTGCTTATCTCTGCTGCTGGAAGCTTGTACATCCATCACCAAAGATGTCTGGGTGCAGAGAGTAATTACCAGAGGTTATTACATTCCCTTTTCCTTTCCCTCACCCATTCACACTCAGAAATTCCCCATGTACCACCCCATCAGATAAAAGAAGCAACCTCAGAGATAGAAAGGCTGCTAAGAAGCAAGAATCATCCAAGATGTACCACCAGACCAGTAAGGATTTCTGAACTTATTTGGGATTCATTTTAGTCCTAAAGAAGTTGGGGGAACTCAGTCCAGTTTTGGACCTAAGCCACTTAAACCAAATTGTCAAACACTCCCAAGTTCGAATGGTCACAGTTCAGTCTATTTTTTCTCTTTTAAGGAATGATGATTTGATGTGCTCGCTAGATCTCCAAGATGCTTACTGTCACATAAAAATCGACAAGCAATACAGGAGATACATTACCTCTTGCTGGGAGCCAGCCATTTTCAGTTAAGAGCCCTGCCCATCAGTGTCTCCACAGTCCCCCCGGGTGTTCTCCAAATGCATGGCAGTGGTAGCAGCTCACTTGAGATTGTTGTGATTTCAGGTGTTTCCTTATCCTGAAGACTGGCTCCTCATGGCTCCCACCAGGCATATAATATATGCCTGGGGCTACCTGCTCCATCTATGTCTACATCTGAGCATCACAGTCAACTATGACAAATCTCACCTTCTTCTCACTCAAACACTGGAGTTCATAGGAGTTTATCTGAATACAGTTTCACAAGTAGCTCGGCATCCTCAGTCCATATTATCCAAATTACAGCTTCAAGCAAAGAATCTACTAAGTCTTTAGTTACGACTATCCAGGATGGTTCTTCAGCTTCTGGGTTCAGTGGCAGCTACCTTAACCCTTTTACTGTTAGTACGATAACATATAAGAGTACAACAGTGGACTCTGGCATTCCAGTCATCAGTGAATCAACATCCCATTTCATCTCCTATTCGAATCATAAAGATTTGTTGACAGCATGCATCTTGCTGTCACCTGTTGTTTTGCAGGGACACCCCATTGATGTCCTTCATGGATACATCTGCAGTCATAACAACTGGGTTGTCCTGTCGTCAGGCAGCCCCTCAGTCGGCCGGATTCGAAAGTCCGGGTCCGGCTTCGGCTGATGTCGCACTTCACCCGACGTCATCTCTGTTGGTCTTCGGGTATAAAGGCATCAGCCGACGCCATTTTCCTCAGTCTTTCTTGCGCGTGGCGCAAGCAGAAGCTGTTCGCAAGTGCCGGTCGGTCGGATCCAGAGATTACTTCTACCGAATACTACTTCGAAGACTTCTAAAGCTAAGTACCCCGTTGGGGACTCTTTCTTGCCTCAGCCGATGTCAGAAAAAGTTAATAATTGTTTAACTTGTGGGAAACAAATACCTCATAAAGATTTCCACTCTTATTGTCTGCCTTGTTTAGGCCCAGCCCACGACGTAGCAGCCTGTGCGGCCTGTGCTTCGTTCAACCGACGAACGCTTAGGCGTCGGTCGGAGTTTGCTGAACAGTTTTTCGGTTCTGATTTTGCGTACATTATGCCGTCGGATCCTCCGACAACCCAATCTGCCAAAAAACGCAAAGATAAAGACCGACACTCGCGGTCCGCGGTTTCGGCCAAAACCATGGTTAAGCAAACATGAGTGTCTCGGTTTCGGCCGAAACCGAGAAAACTGATCAAAGTACAGCTGAATCTATCTCTACAACTGAGGCCCCTGCTACCACTCTTGAAACGGCCTCAGAAATTTTATCCACTACGGTGGTTGCCACTGACTTATCAGACACCATTCCTTTGGATGTCTCTACCCCAGCACGTGGTGCTGCTAGGCCTCCAGCAGCCATGTCCATTAAGGCCTTCGCCAGGGCTAAAGCAGCAAAGACTACTAAAACAGTGCCTGTTAAACTCCTACAACCAGGCCATCCTCTAGTTCTCAAATGCTTACTCTGGCAGAAGATTTAATTTCATTAATTAGAGGATCTCAATCTCACCCAGACAGGGCCTCTCAGCCCCCAGAGAAGAGACCTAGGGCAGAGCGCCCTGAGCCAGTGTCCTCTGATGAGTCTGCCGATGAATCAGACATAACTGATCAGCCAGAGGCTCCTTTCTCCAATTTTGAAGACTCTGATGCTGAAGAATCCATTCCAGCTGCTTCCCCACCAGAAGAATTCTCCTTTGGGGAAACCTTACATGCCATGAGAGCAGTTCCAATGGCAGCAACAGGATGTTTCAGACTCCAGAAAAGACTTAGGACCTTGCTGCACCTTCCACAGCACAGGCCCTTAGCTATACCTCCTGTTCTCTCTGTGGTGGATGATGCTTTCAATGATGTCTGCTCCGCACCAGATTCTTTACCTCCAGCCCCTGCCAAACCAGACAGATTTTACAGGGTGCCAGACACTCATCACCACCTTTACAAGGCCCCACTTGCAGACCCGAAACTATATCCCAGGGTCCCAAGGCAGTAGCATGACCATAGCTAAAAACCCTATTCCTTCAGAAAGGGAAGCAAGGTCATTAGACAGATGGGGCAAAAAGGTCTACACTTCAGCTACTCTCTCAGCTAGAGCTTTAAATTGTCAGTTTCACATGATACAATACCAAGAGTTTATGCTTGATCAGTTAACTAAAAAACTAACCACTGATGAATCTATTGATAAGAAATATGTATTAGAAATGGTAAATAACATACAACAGGTTAGTAACCATTCCTTAAAATGTGGCTATGATGCACTGGAGGCTTCATTTAGATCAGCCATGACTGGCACAGTGATAAGAAGGCATGCATGGCTAAAGGAGCAAGCTCTACCGGATCATGTTAAAGCTAAGTTGCTAGATGCTCCTATGGATAAGACAAGTTTGTTTGGTACACCTGCCCAGCAGGTTATGAAGAAAATGGAAGAAAAGGCAAAATCTGTTCAAACGGTTAAAGATTTCTTGCAGGTTCAGCCCCCAAGGTTTAGCAGGAACTGGCCTGCCAAAAATTGGTCCTTTCCTGACTCCACAAGATCTCAAAGGGGCAGGAATAGACGTTCCAGAGGCAGAAACCAATCCAGGGGAGGTGCCTACAGAGGACGACAGTGGCAAGGTAACAACAGAGGCACAGACACAACCTCTGCCACTACATCAACTCAACCACAGTGACTTAACCCTAAATCCGCCTACCAGGGAACAAATAGCAGCTCCTCTAGGCGGAAAATTAACCTTATTCTCAAAGAACTGGCACTATATAACAAGACAAGTGGATTTTACAAACCATAGATCAAGGTTACCGGTTCCACTTCCACACTTTACCAGTCAAAAGAGGAATGCCAAATCTACCTCCAAGTCAAAAAACAGAGGCTCTACAACAGATAATGCAGTTAGCAAACATGAGAGCTGTGGAAAAAGTGCCAACAGCAGAGCAAGGAAAGGGGTTCTACTCCAGACTATTCCTGGTTCCAAGAAAGGAAAAAAGTTGGAGACCAATTCTCGACCTGTCCGCCTTAAATACATACATCATTGTCCCAAAATTCAAAATGCTGACCCTACAGCAACTTCTTCCCATGCTGGGCAAGGAGTGTTGGCTGGTAACTCTAGATCTCAAGGAGGCATACCTGCACGTCCCCATTCGACCAATCTGCAGAAGATACCTCAGATTTCTTGCAGGATCAGAGCACTATCAATTCTCAGCATTGCCCTTTGGCTTATCTACTGCCCAGAGTATTCACAAAATGCCTGGCATCAGTAATCGCCCATTGCAGACTACAGGGAATTCAAATTTACCCATACCTAGACGACTGCCTGCTACAAGGGGACAACAAAAGCAAGCTGACAACAGATTTACAAAGGGTCATTTACTTGCTGCAAGCACTGGGATACACAGTCAATCTACAAAAGTCAAGGCTGATACCATCCCAAACAGGGACTTTCTTGGGCGCGGAATTGGACACAGTAAAACAGATGGCATTCCTAACTACAGAAAAACAAAAAGAACTCCCTCTTTACTTCTTGGCACTAACAAAACTGAACAAGTTAACAGCAAGAAAAGTACTGCAGGCCTTGGGCTTCATGGCATCATGCATAATCTTGGTTCCATTTGCCAGACTACATATGAGAAAACTACAGTGGTACCTAAAGAATTTATGGTCCCAACACAGACACAGCCTGGAAACAGAAATCCCATTAATTCCATGCTTAAAACAGGAGTTCCTATGGTGGGCTCAGGCATGCCAGTCAAACCCAGGGCTACCCTTTCGCAGATGTCAAGCAAGCCAGACCATCACAACAGACGCTTCAGACCTAGGATGGGGGGCCCACATGCTGGACAAATGTGTACAAGGATTGTGGACACAGGATCAACTTCACCTGCACATCAACCTAAAAGAAATGCTGGCAGTAAAACTGGCAATCCAAAAGTTCAGACCATTCCTCAAAGAGGGCCAGTTGATGATAAGGACAGACAACACCACAGTCATGTGGTACATCAACAAACAGGGAGGCACTCATTCATACCCTCTATGCAGAATGACTTTGGAGCTGTGGACCCTGGCACTCAGCTACAACATCCAGTTACAGGCAATATTTGTACCGGGAAAGGAGAATACTCTAGCAGACATATTAAGCAGAACCACATCGGATGCCCACGAATGGAAGCTGCACCCGGACATCTTCAAGACCATCTCAAAGAAATGGGGAATGCCTCAGATAGATCTATTTGCATCACCTACCAATCACCAGCTCAAAAAATTCTGCACAAGGACATTCCACCCACTAGCATGGAAAGTGGATTCGCTCTCCTTCAGCTGGAAAGGCCTAACAGCATATGCATTCCCACCTCTTCCCTTGATACACAAGGTATTACTAAAAATCAAGGAAGAACGTCCAAGGATAATCCTGATAGCTCCAAACTGGCCAAGACAACACTGGTACCCACTGCTGAGGAGCATGTCTCGAACAATATGTGGCCAATACCCTGATGCCTTTTATGTTAACTCAGAACAACTACAGCATCATACATCCAAACCTAAAACGTTACAACTGACTGCATGGAACATCACATAGCAGCAGCTAATCCAGAACTTTCCCAAAGAGTTAGAGACATTATTCTTGAAGCACGCAGACCTTCAACAAGAAGAAACTATGCTGGAAAATGGAAAAGGTTTGTCATTTGGAGTACTGAAAGAGGAAAAGATGTGTCAAACATAGATATGCCTAACATTCTGGAGTACCTAGCGAACTTCTTCATTCAGGCCTGTCCTACTCCTCCATCAAGATACATGCATCAGCTATTTCAGCAGAATACAGCTTTGATCCACCTGTTTTTCTCACCCTTTGCTCAGGCAGTTCCTCAGAGGAATCAAGAATGTAAAACCTCCAAGGAAACCACCATTACCAGCTTGGGACCTAAACTTTGTGCTAGAAAAATTGACACTATCACCCTTTGAACCAGCAGCAACAGCAGACCTACAACACCTGTCATGGAAAACTGCTTTCCTACTGGCAATTACTTCAGCAAGGAGGGTTTCAGAACTACAGGCCTTAATGGCAGTGCAACCCTTCCTAATCTTCCACCAAGATAGAGTATCTATGAGAACTAATCCTACATTTATGCCTAAGGTGGTATCCAGAGTGTCTTTAAACCAGGCAATCCACCTACCTACCTTCTTTCCCAACCCACAAAACAGAGGGGAAAGAATATTGCATACCTTGGATGTACATAGACAGCTACGCTACTATTTGGACAGAACTAAAAGTAGCAGAAAGACTGACCAACTTTTTGTAGCCTATGCAACAGGAAGGGAAGGAAAAGCTATTTCCAAACAGACAATCTCCAAATGGATAGGAAATTGCATACGATTCTGTTACTCCTTCCATGGAAAACCAATTCCACAGAACATAAGACCTCATTCTACAAGGGCAACAGCCACTACCACAGCCTTCTTACGAGGAGTGGCAACCAAAGACATTATTGAGGCGGCTACTTGGACCTCCGTGCATACATTTGCCAAGCATTATAATTTGCCTCTATATTCCAGATCCCGAGCAGGGTTTGCCACTGCTGTACTGCAAGGGATCCTAAACACACCATAATCTAGTTATATCCTCCTCCCTTGTTGGCTATGGTATTCTACCCAGTTGTTATGACTGCAGATGCATCCATGAAGGACATAGTACAGTTTTGTACCTACCATAAATGTAGATGTCCGAACTGGATAGCATCTGCAGTCAGGATTACCCTCCCTCCTTCCCTCTGTGGTACTCCTAGGGTGTTTACCCCTAATAGCTAGCTAGTGGGGAGTCTCTTATGGTGTATTTGTTTGTATATATGTACATACATGCTTACTTTTTGTGTTTACCTTCTATCCTTTTGGAAACATTGGCATTTATCCAAATTTTAGCCTTCCATGAGGGCAACTGGCATCTGGGGCAAGAAACACTGAGGAAAATGGCGTCGGCTGATGCCTTTATACCCGAAGACCAACAGAGATGACGTCGGGTGAAGTGCGACATCAGCCGAAGCCGGACCCGGACTTTGGAATCCGGCCGACTGAGGGGCTGCCTGACGACAGGACAACCCAGTTGTTATGACTGCAGATGCTATCCAGTTCGGACATCTACATTTATGGTAGGTACAAAACTGTACTTTCTCCCCCCTTTCACCAAGGCCATCGTGACCTCGGATGCTTCCTAGTTGGGGTGGGGTGTGGATTACCTGGGATAGACAGTCCTAGATACGTGGCCCCCACTTGGATGCCAACATTCACATTAGCGTCCAACAGATGAAGGTAGTCCCTCTAGCATTGTAGACATTTCAGGACATTCTGTCTCGGAGGACGATTGCAGTTCAGATGGATGACATGTCAGTGGTCTTGTAGATCAGCAAACAGGGAGGAACCTGTTCTTAACCCTTATGTCAGGAAGTGATCAGAGTATGGCAGAGAGCGATCTCCTCCTGTTGCTTTCTTTTAGCAAATCACATTCTGGGGATGTCCAGTGTGTTAGTGGACAACTGAAACTTAAAACCACCAAAGCCCATGGAAGTATAAAACACAAATCCAAACCAAAAACATCAACAGGCAACCACATGGTGAAGAAATATGTTTATTTGGCGTTTTCTGCCAAAGTCTTCATCAGAATGTGAAGAAGACTTTGGCTGAAAGTGCTAAATAAATAGATATTTCTTCACTGCATGGTTGCCTTTGGATGTTTTTGGTTTGGTTTTAGTGGATGAACTGAGCAGATCTGTTCTAGTGCCCCATGAGTGGTCTATCAATCCTTTAGTGCCAGAACACATTTTTCACCAGTGGAGCCAACCATGCCGTGACTTTTTTCCCCTAATCCCCCTAGAGGAGGAGTCACCAAGGGATGCTTTAGTCCACAATTGGCCCCCTGTTCTCCTTTATGCCTGTCTTCCTACACCTCTCATATCAAAGTTTTTACAGAAAGCTCATCAAGAGCAAGGTGATCCTCATTACTCCATTCTGGCCTTGCAAAATGTTCTCATTATTACTGTGGCCTTATCTAAAATTCCCTCCCTGGGTTCTGAATCCCCTTCTGGATCTTCTGTCCCACCTTCTGGACTACCTATCCTGGACATGTAAGCCCTTGAGTTGACTGCTTGATTTCTCCACTTCCAGTGATGGCTAGACAGTCCAGACATTCTTCCTAGGTTTTGCACACCCTTACTTCTCAAAAAGTTTCTACTAGGAAGTTACACAAATAAATGGAAACGATTCTCTATCTGGACTTGCAACAGAAATCTAGACCCTTTTTCAGCACCCATTCTGGCAGATTTAGAATTCCTGGCTTCCAGTTTTCATAGTGGAGCAAGTTTCTCTACAATCAAAGTACACCTAACTGCGATCTCCAGTTTCCATTTAGGTAAAGATCATTTGTCATTGGCCTCCTCAGGTTATGTAATAGGATCATAGGAAGTTATTAGGCTCTTGGCCCTCAGGCCCTTATAAACCTAGCCAGGAGTTTAGCCAATGTATAGACAAATCAGCACCCGATGGTCCTATCCAGCAGGGACATGGGTAGAACCCCGGGAATGTATTTTCTATTTCCCATCCAGTTATCCAGGTTGTGCTTAAAAAAGGGTAAAGAGGTACTCTGTTTGACGTGGAGAGGGAGTCTATTCCACAGAAGGGGGAGTCTCTGGGACACAAATCTGTCCCACCAATAAGTCCTGTTGATGTCACAGACAAGGTTGAGCCCGCGTGTGCAGTTTACTCAAGTGGAGCTTGACTTGTGGATATGCAGCAAGTCCCATCAAGGTGGGGTCCAATATCACCTTGTATGCCAGACAGAGGTCACTTCTGAAGAGTCTGTATGAAACAGAGTAGAGGGATAGGGCTTTTAACCTATGTGTGTGGTAGATTTTTGAGGCCCTGGATTCTTTTGGTGAGGAACCTCTGTGGCCACTCCAGCTGCTGCATGTGCTTTGTGAGGTACATGCCGAATGCGGCATTGTATTCAATAATGGGCCTTAGAAGGGAAGAATACAGGGATGTTATGACCTCCTTGTCCATGGATGAGATACCCTTACGTATGAGGTGGGCCATGTAGAAAGCTTTCGGTACAATGGAAGTAACATGGTGGTCAAAAATCAGGTTGCTATCAATCTGGGTGCCCAAATCCCTCATGACTGACTGCGTGCTTAGGACATTGTTATTAATGTGATAATTTGTTGGGACATCTCTCTCCCCAAAGGGGATGATGATGCATTTTTGTGTATTCAACTTGAGGCCATGTTTCTGGCACCAGTCATTTGTTTGGGTGAAACCCTCTTGGAAGATGTCCACGTCACTAGGGGAATTGATGACCGCACCCAGCTTGCAGTCATTTGCAAATGTGGTCAGCCATAGCCCACTGGTTTTGGCCTACACCTCAGAAAAGTATATCCCGAATAACAGGGGCCCCAAAACTGAACCCTGGGGTACGTGACTCAATACGGGTCTACTGCTTGAGGTGGCTTCCCTTACTTTGACTATGTGGGTTCTATCATTGAGCCAGTTAGCTTTCCATCTGGTAACATATGGATTGATGCCTATTTGAGAGAGTTTATCTATTATGCTCGAATGGGGAATAGTGTTGAAGGCTTTGGCCAGGTCAAGGTAGGCAGTGTGCACTGCCTTCCCCTTGTCCATGGCTTTGGTGACTGTCTCAGAAGTCGACCAAATTTAACAGGTATGACCTCCCCTTGATGAAGCCAAACTGTGTGGAATCAAGTGTTTGGAGGTTGCCAATGTCCTTGTGAATGAGGTCCATGATAATCCGTTCTATGGCCTTGCAGATCAGGCTAGTTAGGCTGATGGGTCTATAATTTCCCGAATTAGTGACGCTCCACCTTTGTGTAAAGGGATGACAGTGGCTGTCCTCCACTCAGCTTGGACAAAGCCGGTACTCAGGCTTTGGTTGAATAGGGCACCTAATGGTGCTGCAGGTTCCTGCCTGAGTTCATGTAGGATGTAGCCTGGGATGTTATCTGGTCCCATGGAGGCTGTATTTTTTGCCTTTGAGAGAGCAGTGATAACCTGATCCCTAGATATAAGGGGAAGGGGCAGGTACTGGGAAGGTCTTCTTTTACTGATGGAGGGGACAGAGGGGTGAAATTTGTGCTGAATCTGTCAGCCAGCCAAGTTTACTGTATCTATGGCATTTGTATATATGATATCCTTGACCACCAGTATGCCTTCCTTAAAGGTACTTTTTTGTTCAGGCCACCTATCAAAGACCGTACCCCTGCTTGGAATTTGATAATTCTTCTCCAGGCCTTACCTCAGTTTCCCTTTGAACCCACAGCCAAGTCCATTCTAAAATTTTTGTCATGGAAAACCATTTTTCTTTTTGCCTTTACTTCTGCAAGAAGAGTTTTGGGATCTCAGGCTTTATCTTGTTAGGCACCTTATATCATTTTTCATAAAGACAGGGTTTCTGTTTTGCACAAATCTATCTTTTCTTTCGAAAGTAGACTCTGAATTTGCCCTTAACCTGTCCAGTAATTTGCCTGTGTTCTTTCCAAAATTCTCCAATAAAAGGGAATATATGCTCCACTTACTGGATGTACACAGAAAGTGAAGATTTTATTTCCATAGAATAAAACCTTTCAGGAAATCAGACAGATTGTTTCATTTTCAAAAGCTAAACTGAGGCAGTCTGTTTCTAAAGTTACATTAGCATGATGGCTCACTGGAGGTTATTTCTTGTGTATAACAACACAAGGGGGTGTCTTTACCAAGACCACCACAAGCTCATTCTATAAGATCAGTCTCCACTTCTACTTTCTCATCCAGAACTTCTATTTTTTTTAAACAAGAAAACTCTTTATTAAATTATTACTGATGACATCGGCATTTGTACAGTTATAGAAATGAAAACAAACCATGTTAAATAATTTTAGTTGCAAACATTATACATCACTTACAATCTATCCAAGTAAGTCAGACAATTATACATCTTATTCATATCTTGCCTTCTTCATTCCTCCTCTGCATGTATTGTTCCCACAATTTCTATTTTTTTCTATGTAATTTGCTCTTACCCTTTTCGGAAGATCCTATTTCCAGTTGTTTTATTTCTTTTACTGTATTCACTACTTCTAGTACAATTGGTTTAGACTTTGATTTCCATTTTCTAGTAATTGCTTTTTTGGCAGCCACCAGCAAAGCTTTACAATGTCTAGGCAAGTCCGATTTTGTGTTGTAGCTCAAAAAGACATTTCCTTAGTTTATACCAGATGTTCTTCGTGTTTCCCTGCTGTAGTCATCACATTTGGGTTATCCCTGCCAGGGTAGCCCTCGGCCGGCCCAAATGCGAGAGGCTTAGTATTTCTGCGTCGGTTGCTTCAGGGCTGATGTCAGGTTGTCAGTAGTATAAAGTAAGGCAGCAGACGCCATTACATCAGTCTTTCTTGCCGTGAAGCCCGAAGCAGAAGCAGTTCGCATGAGTGGCGGTCGGCCACTGGCTGAGTTTCGCCTATTGAATTGAAGGTGAATTCTTCTAAAGCTAAGTAGCCCGTTGGGGATCCTTTTTTCTTGCACTAACTGATGTCAGAAAAAGTTAATAATTGTTTCGCCTGTGGAAAGCAAATACTACACCAAGACTTTCATTCTTACTGCGTCACTTGTTTAGACCCAGACCACAACGTCCCCCATTCTCACTTCTGTGCTTTGTTCAATGCCAGAACTATCCATCGTCGGACCCTTATTGTAGCTAGATATTTTTGATTACAGTCCTCAAATTCCGATATGGCTTCGGTAAGCCAACTGACAGCAGATGATCTGAAAAAACGTAAAGATAAAGACCAAGACAGACTGCACAGGTCCAAATCTACTGACGACACTTCCTTTAAGCTAGTCGTCAGTACTCCGGTCCTCAGTGAGGTGCTTTCACAGCCCCTGATGCCCGCTTCTGTGGATTCGCAGGCCGCTACAGAGACCCGTTCAGAGTCTGGTATGCCGCAAAACTCTTTTTCGACTAAGGATCCTGCAGTCGTCTCTACCTTGGATGGGTTCGGAGCCGCTGAGCAGGCACCAGCTTCCGAGGAAGTCCTTTGCACTACCAATTTTCGACACAAACCGATGTTTTCTTTCGCGACTACCATTCTTTCGAAAATGACCGAGTTTCTTAGGCCCAGGGTACAAACCACACCCAAGAAACTGACTACCCAGTCTCAGGCACCTGATTCCTTGCCTCAGTCTCAAATGCTTAAAATGGTTGAAGACCTTATCATGCTGATCAGGGGAAGCCAAGCTACCCCCTCCAAAAGGAAAAGAGTCTATCCCCTGTAGTTTTATCTGAACAAGAGTCAGATGACTCTGATGCATCTGAATATGAAGACATGCAACCCCTCTCTGCTTATGAGGATTCTGATGCAGATGATTCCATCCCTTCAGCCTCTTCCCCAGAGGATTTTTCTTTTGGGGAAACCCTTCATATCTTAAGGGAGCATTTCCAATGGGAGAGTCAAGACTACCCTCAGTCTAAAAAGAGACTCTGGGAATTCTTAGATCTTCCACAGCACGGACCCTTGGCCATCCCCCCAGTCCTGGATGTTGTGGAGGATGTTTTCCTGGAATCCAGCTGGACTCCTGACACCCTCCCTCCTGCACCCAGAAAACCAGACAGGTACTATAGTGTCCCTGACTCTCACAAATTTCTTTTTAAAAATCCTGCTGCTGACCGTGAGGTAATTTCTCAAGGGGCTAAAGGGATTAAAGCAACCTCTGCTAAGAATCCCATCCCCTCAGATAGGGATTCCCGAGCACTAGACAGATTGGGTAAAAAAGTATACACCTCAGCTACTCTTGCTATCAGGGCACTACATTGTCAGTTCCGTATGCTAAAACTTCAGCAACATACCCTGAAACTTCTCAAACAAAAAATGTCTTCCTTTCTTGGTTTTGCAGAATCTAGAGTTACAAGAGTTAATGCATTCTGCAAGTCAAGTAACTAAACACACCTTGCACTGTGGTTTTGACGCCCTAGAAGCTTCTTGCAGGGCAGCAGTCACTGGATCTGTCATTAGAAAGTATGCATGGCTTTAAGGAATAGCCCCTGCCAGACCATGTCAGATCTAAATTGTTGGTTGCCCCCTTGCACAAAGACAACTTATTTGGCCCTAAGGCAGAAGAGGTCTTAAAAAGATGGAATAAAAAGCAAAATCTGTGGAGACAGTTAAGGATTTTTTACAGGTCTAGCAGGCATTGTCCCACCAAGCACTGGTCCTTTCCTGCTTCCACTAAGCCAGTCCAGCACAGCCCAGGCCCCAGGGAACCAGACTCCCCAGACAGCAGACACAGGTAATGCAGAGATCTAAGCAGTGGACTACCTCCATTTTAATACCAGGGAGTTTTAAGCCACCCCCGTATGATAAGAACTCACAATGACTCACCTCCCCCACCCCCTCCCTCTGCCCACCTTCACTTACCCCTAGGAGGAAAACTGTCCTTTCACGCAAGCACCTGGGCCACCATTACCAACTACCACTGGGTTCTCAACATAGTGTCTCACGGATAAAAATTTTCCTTCCACACCCTTCCCAACCCTAAAAGGGTTCCCAGAGCTACCTCCAAACCAGCAGGCAGAGGCTCAAAAGCAAATCCTTTCCTTGCTTTCTATGAGGGCATTAGAGCACATTCCTGCAGAACAGATAGGCCAAGGTTTCTACTCCAGACTTTTTCTGGTACCCAGAAAAGAGGGCACCTGGCACCCCATCCTCAATCTATCCATTCTAAACACCATCCTGGTGATCCCAAAATGCTCACCCTCCAGCAGCTGCTACCCATGCTCTCCAAGGACGCTTGGCTAGCCACCCTAGATCTAAAAGAGGCCTACCTCCACATTCCTATCAGACAATCATGCAGGAAATATCTCCGTTTCAGGGCAGGATCTCAACACTTTCAGTTCTCTGCACTTCCCCTTGGCTTATCTACTGCCCCAAGAGTTTTCACAAAATGTCTGGCTCTGGTTTTTGCCATTTGCAGACAAAGAATTATCCAGATTTACCAATACTTAGATGACTGCCTTATACAGGCAGACAGCCAGAAAAAGCTGCTGTAGCACCTGGCCTTTGTTAAGACCCTGTTAACCTCCCTAGGGTACACAATCAACGAAAAGAAATCCAAACAGGTGCCCACCCAAAGGATTATCTTCCTGGGAGCAAGCCTGGACACAGCATCCCAGATGGCATTCCTTACACCAGAAAAACAAATTTTCCTGACAGTCTACTTCTCTCAACTAGCCACCAGACCCCATTTATCTGCAAGGAAGATCCTGCAAGCTCTGGGGTTCATGGCATCTTGCGTACTGCTCATTCCATATACAGACTGCATATGAGGAAACTTCAGTGGTACCTAAAAAGCCTTTGGTGTCAACACTCTCAAGACCTGGAGACTCTTATACCTATAATTCCTTGCCTTAGAAAAGATTTTCTTTGGTGGGCAACAGCATGCTCCCACAAGGGACTACCTTTCTCACCACCCCCTGCCACCCAGACCCTCACCACAGATGCATCAGACTATGCTTGGGGTGCACACCTGGACGGCAGGTGCATACAGGGCCAATGGAACCCGCAGCAAATCCCTCTACACATCAACCAAAAAGAGATGATGGCTGTCTAGCACGCCGTGATAGCTTTCATGCCCCTTCTCTCCCCAGGGGCTCTCCTCATTAAAATAGACAACACCACTGTGATGTGGTATATCAACAAGCAGAGAGGGACTTACTCCTACCCTTTATGCAAGCTGGCCATGACCCTTTGGCAGACAGCCTCTGCCATGCAACTGCACCTGTTAGCACAATTCCTACCAGGTTCTCTCAGTTCTCGGGCAGACCAATTAAGCAGAAATCTTCTGGACCCAAACGAGTGGCAGCTCAACAGAATAACCTTCACCCTAATAACTCAGAAATGGGGCACCCCGAAGGTCGACCTCTTTGCCTCCCACACCAACTGTCAGCTCAGCAAATTCTGCACCAGGGAGCATCACTGCATAGCTTGGAAAGTGGATGCCCTGTCCTTCCCCTGGGTCAATCTGTCGATCTTTGCCTTTCCTCCACTACCTCTTATCCCCAGGGTACTGCTCAAAATAAAGAAGGAAAAACAAAGGACAATTCTTATAGCTCCAGACTGGCCTTGCCAGCACTGGTACCCCTTGCTGCACAGCCTGTCCCCACTACCACCATGGCATCTTCCTCAGATTTCAAACCGCCTGACCCAGAGGGAAGGGGAATTCATGCATCCCTAATTGCAGACACTCACTTTGACAGCTTGGCTTATTCTCTAACCCCGGCTCAATTTGCCAACCTCAGTAAACAGGTTCTTGATGTTATACGTGAGGCCAGATGTCCTAGCACTAGAAAGTCTTATGCTGACAAATGGAAAAGGTTCTGCACCTGGATCCAGGCTAAGGGAGCCAATTCAGCACAGCCCTCTCTCCGTCTCATCCCGGATTATTTAGCTGACCTACTGCACAGTGGCCTCTCTCC
>NC_056739.1:487345714-487355714 GCF_019279795.1 Protopterus annectens
TGTTTTTAAACATACTCAAAACATTCTATATAGTCTTTTTTGATACAAGTCAAAATGCAATTTTACATAGTTAATACAATGAAAACATGTATTACTACCAAACCTGAATGTATTTAACAACTTTTTCTTTTGCAGACCATTCTGTGAAAATATTTTATCAGTTAAGAGCTGTGTCTGTTTTAATTTTACTTGATTAATTTATTCTTTTGCAATCACAGAATTTAATTTATGACTTAGAATTGTTTCATTAACTCTTTGCAACTGTTGAATTAACTATAAGAGACAATAACTATGTGCTACTGCAAGCATTTATACACTACTGAAAATATACAGTTTTAATGTCATTTTAACCATAACATTGTGATCATGTCTTCGAACTGCCCATTAACATCTTGGTAAAGTACTGAACTGAGCCTAGATGATAAATATTTGAAAACAATTATTTTACTGGGGTAAAACCAGTGATGTTATGTGATCCTATCTCGCCTACATTCTGTACTGATGGGCTCGGAGCCGATCCCTCGACTCCGACTCGGCACGCTATGCTATAGAGCGAAGCCTCTTATTGGCTTAGCTATTCTCTATCCCAGGATGCACCACCACTAATCCCCCAGATCTCGTTTGCTGCTTACAAGCTAGGATGTGGTCTCAAACTTGGCTGAGCTAAGTACTGTTTTTTCTAAAGTTTCCTGTCAGGAAATTCCTTATTCTTACCCAAAAGCTGTTTTAACAGCTATTGTTGTTGTAGTACGCGTGTGTTTTGGTACTTTTTTTTTGTGGTAAATTGAGTGTTTGTTTAAGGGAAAGGTTTCCCGTTTAAGTTAGAGGGGCCTTCCCCTATTCTTCAGCTAGTTTCTCTTATTTTTTCAAGGAGGTCAAGTACCTGTTTAAGTTAGAGGGTCTTGGCCCTCCTTTTTAGTGTTTTCTGATATTGTATTGTATCATTTAAAAAAAAAAAAAAAAAAAAAAGTTAAATTTTTTGTATTGTGGTAAAATCTTTGTTCTGACTAGATAGTGCTTTTTTTCCACTGTTTGTAGTGACTATTTGATAGGCATTATGTCAAAAGAACATAGACCCTCAGGGTTCAAAAAGTGCATGAGGTGCGGTTATAAGATGTCTATAACTGATGACCACTCCTCGTGCGTATATTGTTTATGCGCCAAACACCTACAGGAGTCCTGTAGCGTGTGTCACGCCTTTTCATCTAGAGTCCTCCAAGAGAGGAAGAATAAATTAATATTGAAAGTGCTGATTAAACCCTCCTTCGAGGAGGCCTTATCTTCCTCATCCTCTCCTACTAAGAAGAAGAAAGCGTCGGCTCCGACCAGCCCGTCGGAACCGACTGCTAAGAAACCTAGGCAGGCTTCTCCATTGGCTCCACGGACTTCGGGCCGAGGCGAACGGTCTGCCTCGATGCCCCAGTCTAAACTCCTATGGTTTGAGCTGAGGACTGGGGCTTGAGCGGGTCACCTTCATCGGCTCCACTAATTTTTGAGCGGATGAGGGTTGCGGCTCAGACTCTTCCCTCTTCGGGCGAAGCCCTCCTCGCACCAAGGAAATTGTTTTGGAATCTCCCTCGAACCGATATTGGTGAGTCCATTGAGCCCGTCCCTCAGTCCTTTTGGAGCCGATGGAGAAGTTGGTTCGACCCGATCGGTTTCATCTAGATCCTCCAAGATGTCTGATTCGGACATCGACAGGGTGCTCCTAAGACTTTTCAGTCTCCTGTGTTCCAAAGTTAGTTTCGGCTCCAGCCCATTCGCTCGAACGATGGCCCACCCTGTAGTTATGGTTCCTCCTCCAACAGCCTCGGCACCGTTGGAGCCGGTGCTGGTGGAGCCGATGGAGGTTTCGGTCGGCCCCGACCCTTACTCCAACCGGCTCTCGAGTCGGAGTTCGACGCTGAAATCCTCTGTCGGCCCCGGGGGGGACGCTTCGGGACTGATGTTTTCGGTCCCAAGCCTTCCTCTCGGTGCGTCGGCTGCGGGAGTACCGTCTACTGTTGTGGCCACGGGGGTTGGACCTTCCCAAGATTCTGGTGGTCCGGCCTTCAGGGCCATGAGGAGTGCGTTAGCCAAATCTTCTTTGGCTACCTCCACGGTCTCACCAGCACCTTCCCTGCATACGGAGACTGGGTCTTTGGCAGTCCCCCTGTCCTTAGACAGCGGAGCCCTGGGGCCTGAGGTCACCCCCACTGGGGGTTCCCCCCCTCCTGGAGGTCCCTCTGAAGCTTCTTCAGAGGAACCCCCAAGGAAAAGATCGTGCAAGAGGAAGCACGTTGACTCCCCCGATGAGTCTCTCACGTCAGACACTGATCTTGATGATGCAGAGGGGTCCCCTAAGTCGTCCTCAGATGATGTCTCCTTTGCAGACATCCTGGAAGCCCTCAAACAACGAGGCGGCTGGCATTCCAAACCCCCTTCTGCTGATGAGTCGGTGTTCCTTAAGGCCTTCGGGGCTCAGCCCTCTGCCTCCTGGGTGTCTCTCCGCCCATACGCAGCTCCTAGATTTGATCTGTCGAAGGGGAACACCCATACTCTGTGGAACCGGGTGCCTGCTCCCAAATAAATTACTGTCAGCACCCCCAAAGAAGGAGTTTTTGACAAAAGGTGTGGCTGTAGATGCCTTGGTGGTGGCATCTGCTACCCAACAAGATGTAGCAGAGGCTTCGACGTCCGTCCATCCTTCTAATAAAGAGTCTAGGAGCATGGATCAGTACGGTAAGCTCACCCTCAGTTCAGCGGCCTTTACCTTAAGATCCCTGAACTATTTAACTTGACTTCACCAGGTTTCAGAGGGATCTGATCAAGGAGCTTTCAGATACCCTCTTGGGTAACCCTACCTGAGCAGCTGGCCCAGGCAGTTGGCTCTCAGTTGGCTACGCTGTCATCCATATCAAACTTCGTCCGCATGAGGCTCATTTCATATGCGGCAGAGGCGGTAAAGTAGAGGCGGTACAGGTATTGCTCTCACGGAGGCAAGCCTGGCTCCGCCTGTGTCATTGCAGAAGCCTTCAAGTCTTCCTTTGCCGACGCTCCTTTGATGGGTCCTCTGTTTGGACCCAAGGTAAAGACACATTGACCCACTCACGAGCAAGAAGGTAAGACTTTGACTGCCGTGAGGGGCACGATTTTCCACTCCCTTTCTCGCCTTACCCCAAGGCTAAAGAGGAGGGAAAATGTGGTTCCATAGATCTCAGAAGTCTTATCCCTCACAGCGGGGACGATCCCTTCTAGAGGCAGAGGAGGGAACTTTTTCGGAAGACGCCCGTCCCAGAGGCGGCAGAGGCCCCCGCAACACTGGAGACCACGAGTCCTTTCGTGGCTCTTCAGCCTTTCACAATCCCTGAGGGATTGCCCGACTGTGCAGCTCCGGAGCCAGTCGGGGTCATTCGAGGCACCTAAAAGCCTGGGAAGGTATCACTCAGGACTGATGGGTGCTTCGATTTATCGCCGGAGGTTACGCCATTCCCTTTTCTCACTCCCCACCTCCGTCCAAGAAAATCCCGGACCCGCCACCCAGTCAACGGGAAATTGCAGCCTTAGAAGTCTCAAAGCTGCTTCAAAAAGGAGTCATCCAACCGGTCCCCGCAGACCAGATCGGATTAGGGACTTACTCAACAAACCATACAGGCTCAAGTTCGAGCTTTACTTCTCAGATCCAAAGCCCCAGCCAGAATGGTCCTGCAGCTGTTGGGATCTATGTCCACCACTGTTCTTCTAGTTCCCCTAGCAAGGTTGCACATGAGAATTCTCCAGTGGCTTCTTTCAACACAGTGGTCCTTTCAGGATCTCCCTCTGTCACCTCATATGGATCACGGAAACCTGCAAACGGGACCTTCGCTGGTGGCTGGTGTCCTCCAATCTGGATCAGGGACGACCCTTTGTTCCACCTCCTCCTGTGGCCACTTTGACTACGGACGCCTCCCAGATGGGGTGGGGGGGCATTCCCTGGGCAGGTCAGTCCAAGGCAAATGGCATTCGGAAGAGAGCCTCCTTCATATCAACATTTTAGAAATGAGGGCGGTGTTTCTGTCCCTAAAAGCCCTTCACGATTACCTCCCTCAGGGCGTAATGCCGCTCCGACAACATGTCAGTAGTCTGGTACCTGAGCAAGCAGGGAGGGACCAGATCCTACCCCCTTTGCAGAGAGGCCATGAGAGTTTGGGAATGGGCAGTGTCGACCAAACGTTTTCTAGTGGTGACTCATATCCCTGGCAAGTCCAATGTGATAGCTGACAGACTGAGCAGAACTATCCTCTCTCCTCACGAGTGGTCTCTGAACAATACAGTTGCAACTCAGATTTTCAGCAAATGGGGAATTCCTTGTTGCGACCTCTTCGCAACCCCGCTGAACGCGAAGGGAAAAAGTTCTACTCCCTCACTCCGGCTCCGGGGGAGAGCCCTATGGACGCACCGGCTTGTTATACGCTTTTCCCCCAGTTCCCCTCCTTCCCAGAGTGATCCAAAAGGCGTCTCACTTGGGGAGCAAAATGATCTTAGTTGCTCCTTACTGGCCTCCAGGTATGGTTCCCCTATCTTCGGAAATATGCACTGGACGGTCCATGGTTCCTGGATCAGATCCCAGACCTATTAGTTCATCAGTCGGGACTACTCCACCAGTCCCTCCACACCTTGAAATTAACAGCTTGACTCCTCCTCTTCCGACTATAGTCAGGAATCATACCTTAGACCCAGAAGTCATACATATCTTATCTTCGGCCCACAAGTCTGCCACTAAGAAATTGTATACTAGCAAATGGAAGAGATTTGCTATTTGGGCTCAACTCAGGGGTCTGGATCCCATCACTATTCCTGTATCGGAAGTCCTGAAATTTCTAACTTCCCTATTCAATCAAGGTTCTTCAGTCTCTACCATCAAGGTTCAATTGGCAGCTATTTCCAATTTTCATGACTCTATAAACCCACCTTTAATGAGCAACAGATTGTGTAAGACCTTCATGAAAGGTGCTGCGCTTTTAACGACCTCTGATTTCTCATCCTGCTCCTCCATGGGATCTCGATGTGGTGTTACGTGCCTTAACTTCCTCCCCCTTCGAACCGGCAGCAACATGTGATTTGAAATTTCTATCGTGGAAAACTGCCTTTCTGGTTGCGATTACTTCTGCCAGAAGGGTTTCAGAGCTTCAAGCTTTGTCTGTAAAACCTCCGTACCTGGTTTTTCACAAAGATAGAGTATCTCTCAGGCCTAATCCATCCTTTGTCCCTAAAGTTTGTTCCAGTTTTTGTCTACAACAGTCATTAGAACTTCCAGTTTTCTTTCCAAAGTACTCAAAGTGGAATACATATTCCACACATTAGATGTCCACAGGCAATTGCATTTTTATTTAGATAGGACCAAACAAACAAGGAAAACAGATCAGTTGTTTGTGTCCTTTCCGGATAATAAATTGGGCAAAGCCGTCACAAAGGTCACTATTGCCAAATGGATCAGGGACTGTATTAGTCAAGCTTATTCCTCTTCTAATAAAGAGCTTACGACCTCTGTCAAAGCTCACTCTACAAGAGCTATGGCTACTTCAATAGCATTCCATTCTAAGCTTGCCATTAGTGACATTTGTGCCATGCCACGTGGTCTTCCCCACACACTTTCATTTCCCACTACAAATTGGATGTGGCATCTCGGGCGAGCTTCATTTGGTTCCACAGTGCTCAGGAGTGTTTTCCAGTGAGCCACCCAGGATTTAGGTGCTAGGGACACTGTCCCATCAGTACAGAATGTAGGCGAGATAGGATCACATAACATCTTTTAGTTATGTACTTACCATAACTTTAGATGTTTGGGATCCATCTCGCCTACATTCTCAATAACCCACCCTCCTTCCCCCTTCCTTGGAGATCAGAAGAGATTGGATGGTCCGAATCCTATTGTTTCATCTTGAAACATCTGGCAATGTTATATAAACAAGTTATGTGTGTGTGCATGAATGCGGATAAACAAGATCTGGGGGATTAGTGGTGGTGCATCCTGGGATAGAGAATAGCTCAGCCAATAAGAGGCTTTGCTCTATAGCATAGCATGCCGAGTCGGAGCCGAGGGATCGGCTCCGAGCCCATCAGTACAGAATGTAGGCGAGATGGATCCCAAACATCTAAAGTTATGGTAAGTACATAACTAAAAGATATTACAACTTGACAAATTACTTTTGAACTTATTACAATGTATCCTGATCAGTATGTATTTACACAGACTGTTTGCTATTTATGCATTTCAATCTAGTAGGTATCCTGGACCCATTGTTTTCTTTTTTTTTCACACATATTCATTACTAGACATTAATTTCATTTGTACATACAAAGACGATCATTTGTACTGAAATTTTCTACATTTGTACATACAAAGACTGTAAAGTACATTTAGTCTAATCTTACAAATTTAATAACATTAATATTGAGCAAAATCTTGGAAAATTTTTATGTCTCTCTAGAAATATCTAGTGGAATTGATACCATATCCATATGTCCTGTTATTTTAAACTACATACTCAGCAATTAAAAATATTCATGCTTTTTATACCAACATTGTTTTGCCAAAAACATATTGAAATAGTGACCATTCTTGCTATTAGAAACATTTATGCATTTTGCATATCTTTATTCTCTCTTGTATAGCTTTAATAAAGCAATTTTAAATAATCTCTTGTTTTTTAAACCATCTCTTGTATAGCTTTACAATTTAACAGGTTGTAAATACAATTTAATTCTAAACAATACAATAATAACCATTATGATAGCTATTAACAACTTGTAAAATATCTTATCCTGTCAGGTTTAATCCAGTTTACCAGTATTTCTAATACACTAATACCTGTTTTCCCCCCCATAAAAGATTATTGTCAAAAAGGAATGAGATATTTCTTCCTGTAGCTTTATTTTAGACCCTTGTTGTTTATTTTTTCTGTAGCTTTATTTCAGACCCTTGTTGTTTATTTTTCTGTAGCTTTTATTTCAGACCCTTGTAGCAGTACTGCTTATACAGTCAGTGTAAAACTGAGAAAGTGCCCTCCCCCTGTAGTACTTCAGCACTGTTTACTGCACCTTGCCCTATGCTGTGAGAATAGAATGTATGTCAGCCCAACACTTTGGTTACACAATTTATTTTATTAGGTTACTAAATGAAGCTTTCACTGTATTTTACCTCTAGTAGGTATTTACACTCTCCTGCACACAATTGATTTGAACTGTATGTATACTATGCAGCCCATTTTTGCTGGCTGTACTTGATGCAACTGAGGTTTTCTTGTCCTTTTAACATTTACTTGCCAAACAGAAATTTTTTTGGTTTTGAAAGTGACATTTTATTTAAAAACCCCCTTTTTTTTTAAAAATTTTGGGTTTAAACTTTTTTAAAAAATTTTTTTAAAAAATTCCATGTAAATGATGCCCAAAAAAATTTTTAACTGGGTTTTCCCCTTTTTATTATTCTTTTACTTTTTAAAACTCATTTTTAAGGGCCCATACTTTTAAAAAGTCCTAAATGGAAATATTTTTTTTTGAATTTTTTTCCCGGGGCCCCCCGGCATTTTATTTTAAAGCAACCCATGGGGGATTTTTTAACCCTTTTTCCCCCCTTTTATTAAATTCTTTTTAAATTTAAGCCCCTTCCCGGAAAATTTTTTTTTTAAAATTTAATTTTTTTTTTTTAAAAATTTTTAAAAAACCCGATTTTTATTTTTGAAAAAAATTTTTTTTCCGCCTTTTTAAAAAAAAAAAACCAAAAATTTTTTTAATTTTTGGGGGTTTTTGAAATTTTAAAAATTTGGGAAAAAACTTTCCCAATTTTCACGGGTTCCCGTTTTTTAAGGGGAAAAAAATTTAAAAACAGGGGTTTTTTCATTTTTTTCAAAAAACACAAAATTTTTTAAAAATTTTTTTTGAAATTTTAATGTTTTAATTTTTTGAAAAAATTTTTTCCAATTTATTAAAAAAACGGGTTAAACTTTAAATTTTATGCCTTTCCAAAATTTTTAAATTTTTTTTAAATTAAATTTTTTGGGGAAAAAAAAGGTTCAACCTTTTCCTAAATTTTTTTAAAATTTTTTTTAAAAATTTTAAAATTTTTTAAAAATTTTTTTAATTCCTCCCCAACGGGTTTTTTCCCCCGAAATTTGGTCAAATTTTAAAGGGTTAATCGGGGTTTAAAAATAAAATAATTAATTTTCTAATTTAAGGCCATTAAAAATTTTTATCCAAAATTAAATTTAAAAGATTATTTTTTCTTTAAAATTTATAAAAAATTTTTTCCAAAAAAATTTTAAACCCGTTTTTAAACATTTAAAAAAACTTCTCCTTTTTTATTTTAAAAAGAAATTTTTTGTTAAGGGAAAAAATTTTTGGGTTAATGAAAAAAAAATTTTTTTTGGTTTTTTTTTTTTGGAAACTTTTTTAAAAAAAAATTCCCGCAAAGGGGTGGAAAAACCCAAGGTTAAAATTTTTAAAGTAATTTCCCCTTTTTTAAAAAAATTTTTTAAACTCCCCAATTTACTTTTCAAAAATTTTTATTCCCCCCCCTTTTAAAAAAAGATTTTGGGGAAAAAAATTTTTTTCCTTTAAAAAAAATTTTGATATACCAAAAAAATGGTTTAAGTTTTTCAATTTCCAAAAACCCCGGGTTTAAAACCTAAATACCAAATTGATTTCCTTTTTTTTTTTAAAAGCCCGGGGGGCCAGAATACCAATTTTTGGGCCCAAAACCCCTTTTTCCCGGTGCCCAATTTTCCAAAGCAGGGTTTTTATTTAAAAAGGGTTTTGTTTACCGGTGCTGGTTTAATTTTTTTAAAAAACCCTTTTGCGGTTGAAAGAAACTTTATTTCCCCTAGGTTTACAGCCCAATCCCTGGGAAAGGGGTTATTTCCTTTTTTTGGGGTTCATTTATTTTAAAAGGGGTTTTTTTAAAAACTAAGGGGCAAACTTTTACAAATTTAAAAGTTTTCCTTCTTAAAATGTTTAAATTTACTTTAGGGGTTTTCCCGCCCCCTTTTGGGGTTTTGGGTTTTCAAAAAAATGAATTTCAAAAAAACCCTTTTTTGGGGCTTTCAAAATTTTGTTTTAAACCCCCTTTTGGGGGAAACACCCCCCGGGGGCCCTTGGGTTTCCCAAAAAGGGACCCAAAACCCCCGTGTTTAAAATTTTGGGTTTCCCCCAAATTTATTTTTAAAAAAAAAATTTTAAAACTTTTTTCCCTTTAAAATTTTTCAACCCAAAATTTTTTGGGCCTTGCCCCCCAAAATAGGTTTTCCATCAACCCCACCCGGATTTGGGGGGCCCTTTAAAATTTAAAATTGGGGCCGGGGGCCAAAACTTTCCCCTAAAACCCCCCCATTTTTCCCCCAAAAGGGTTTTACAACCCATTTAACCCATCCAAACATTTTAAAAGGAAACCCCCAGAACCCAAAAAAAAAATTTTTTTTTTAATTTCCCTTCCCTTTTAAACCCTGGAGCCTTGCTCAAGCAATAGGGGTTAAAACAAAATTTGGGGGGGGCCCTTTTGGGGAAATTTTTGAAACCCGTAAAATTTCCCAAATTGCTTTAAATTTCCCCCCCGGTTATTTAAAAATTTTTAACCCCAACCCCCAAAGTTTTAAAAATGCTTTTTAAACAAGGGGGAAAATTTAAAAACCCTTTTTTTAAAAACCAAAAAAACAGAAAATTTAACCCAAACCCTTATTTAGCCCCAAGAAAACCCTTTAAAAAATTACCCCTAAAAAATAAATTGGGTTTTTTCCTCAAAGGGCCTTGCCAATTAAAATGAGGGACCCAAATTTTAAATTCACCTTAAGCCCTTGGGGGTTTTTTGGGGACCCAAAAATTTTTAAAAAGGGGACGGGGGGTTCAATTTGGGCCCCTTCCCCCCAAATTTCCCCCAAAGGAAGGGTTTTTATCCCTATAACCCTTTTTGGGGTTTTGAAAACCCTTAAATTTTTTAAACCCTTTTAAACCCATGGGAGTTAAATTTTTTGAGGGCCCCCCCCATGCCCTT